>NW_028274807.1:207395783-207696944 GCF_037043125.1 Eumetopias jubatus
ATTAGGCCATTTCCATTCAGGGTAACTATTGAAAGGTGTGAATTTAGTGCCACTGTATTGCCTGTAAGATGACTGTTAGTGTATGTTGTCTGTTTTTCTTTCTGATATTTGCTGCTTTTAGGCTCTCTCGTTGCTTAGAGGACCCCTTTCAATTTTTCTTGAGGGCTGGTTTCTTGTTTGCAAATTCCTTTAGTTTTTGTTTGTTCTGGAAGCTTTTGATCTCTCCTTCTATTTTGAATGACAGCCTAGCTGGATATAGTATTCTTGGCTGCATATTTTTCTCGTTTAGTGCTCTGAAGATATCTTGCCAGTCCTTTCTGGCCTGCCAGGTCTCTGTGGATAGGCCTGTTGCTAATCTAATGTTTTTACCATTGTAGGTTACATATCTCTTCTCCCGAGCTGATTTCAGGAATTTTTCTTTGTCATTGAGACTCGTAAGTTTTACTATTAGATGTCGGGATGTTGACCTATTATTATTGATTTTGAGAGGGGTAATCTGTGCCTCCTGGATTTTGATGCCTGTTTCCTTCCTCACATTAGGGAAGTTCTCTGCTATTATTTGCTCCAATATACCTTCTGCCCCTCTCTCTCTTTCTTCTTCTTCTGGGATCCCTATTATTCTAATGTTGTTTCGTCTTTTCGTATCGCTTATCTCTCGAATTCTGCCTTCGTGATCCTGTAGTTGTTCCTCCCTCTTTTTCTCAGCCTCTTTATTTTCCATCATTTGGTCTTCTATATCACTGATTCTCTCTTCTGCCTCATTTATCCTAGCAGTTAGTGCCCCCATTTTTGATTGCACCTCATCAATAGCCTTTTTGATTTCGACTTGGTTAGATTTTAGTTCTCTTCTTTCTCCAGAAAGGGTTTCTCTAATAACTTCCACGCTTTTTTCAAGCCCAGCTAGTATCTTTAAAGTCATGATTCTGAACTCTAGGTCTGACATCGTACTAATGTCCCTATTGAGTAGGTCCCTGGCTGACGGTACTACGTCTTGTTCTTTGTGCTGAGGTGATTTCTTTCGTCTTGTCATTTTGTCCAGAGGAGAATAGATGAATGAGAGAATCAAATGCTAACAGGTTTACAACGTCCCCAGCAAATATACTGTATAGAAATCAGAAAAGACCTGAAACCAGGGGAAAAGAAAGGGAAAGAAAGAAAAAAGAAAGAGAAAAAAAAATAAAAAAGATAAAAACAAAAATAGAACAATACAAAAAAGCAGAATATGATCAAATATGATCAGGCTAGTGCATAGGTCAGTGCCACACACTAGATTTTGGGCGTATTTTGGTCTGTTAGAAAGAAGTGCCTCCTAAAATTTTAAAGGAAGAAAGACATATATGTACAAAAAAGGGTGATACAATGAAGGGATGGAAGATGACTGTAAAGATGCAAATTATAAAAGATTTTATAAAAGGACTTGATAAGATAAGAAGTTGTTTGAAAAAAGAAATAAGAAGATTTAAGAAAAAAAAAGAAAAAAGAAAAAAGGGAGAGAATGTGATCAGGCAGGAGACTAGAACAGAGCCATACACTAATGATTTAGGGTATATTTTGATCTGTTAGAAGAAACTGTATGTCAAAATTATAAAGAGAGAACAACTTATATATATATATGCCAAAAATAAGGGTAACTACTATGAAGGGATAAAATATGATTCTAAAAATGAAAAATAAAAAATGTTTTTTTTTAAAAAAAGGGACTGATAAGATGTTGGTTGAAAAAGGGAAAAAGAAAAATAAAAAAAAATCAGTTAAGAAAAATTAACTTTGATGAACTAATGAATCATGGTAAAAAACAAAGCCAAGAATTCTATGTGCAGTATTCCCCTAGCGCTGGAGTTCTCCCGTTCTCCTTGATCAGTAAACTTGGTCTTGGCTTGCTGGCTGTTTGTGCTGATCTTCTGGGGGAGGGGCCTGTTGATGTGGTTTCCAAATGTCTTTGCCAGAGGCGGAATTGCCCCGCCATTGTCGGTCCGGGCTAAGTAAGCTGTTCAGGTTTGATCTCAGGAGATTTTGTTCCCTGCAAGCTCTCGGTACAGCTTTGGAGGACCAGGGCAAAAATGGTGGCCTCCCAATCTCCACCTGGAGGAGCTGAGAACTCAGGGCCCCACTCCTCAGTGCACCCCCAGAGAAAAGCAGTCACTCCCGTCTCCCTGGTCTCCAGCCACACTCCGCGCTCACCCAGCCTGTGACCGAGCGTTGCTATCTCTGGCACCCGACCCGTGTGGAGTCCGCAAACCCAGGAGATCCCTGTGGTGCGTTCCCGCTCCGCTCCTCCCGGGGGAGGGAGGGGAGTCTCCCCGGCTCTGCGGCTTGTTGGGTCCCTGCTGGAGGAGCAGTGGCCCGACTGGGCCACGGGAAACAGTTTATGGCAACCCCGAGCTGAGAGCCCACGCCTCGGCTCCGTCTCTGCAGCCGGCTTCCCTGCTCCGATACCTGGGAGCTCTGCTGCACTTAGGCACCCCCGGTCTTTCTGTGACCCCGAGCGTCCTGAGACCACACTGTCCCGGGAGGATTCTACCCCCTGCTTAGCCACTGGTGCGACGTCCCTCCGCGGAGCCAACTTGTAAAGGGTCCGATTTTGTGCTCCGCGGCTCTAGCACTTGCCAGAAGCAGCCGAAGGAGGCCCCCTCCCCCGCCGTCTATCCTCCCGAATATCGCCTTGGATTCACTTGTCCTCACGTCTTACCTTCCAGTAAGTGGTCGCTTCTCTGTTCAGAGAGTTGTTGCTACTCTCCTCTTCGATCTCCTGTTGAGTTCGTAGGTGTTCAGAATGGTTTGATCCCTATTCAGCTGAATTCCTGAGACCAGACGAAATCTAGGTCTCCTACTCCTCCGCCATCTTGCTCCGACCGACCTAACCTGGTTTTATCTCCTCTGTCATTCTCTGGATTTCCTAATGTCTCATTTGCTTGAACTCGTTTCTATACGAGTGCATATACATCCACACCAATAAAGAAAAAGACGAACAGTACAGATGAAGTCCCTGCTCCTTTGGTCCTTATGTCACAGTGATAGACAAGAGCACAGTGAGATGAATGGGAGTCCGAGATAATGTCCTCAGATAAGTCACATGAAGAGTATTCAGAGTGGGAGGATAGATTGCCACGGGGTGTGTTGGATTCTACAGAGTCTGGGGAGGTCTTCGCATGTTGGAAAAGAACAGAACCAATAGAGGTAGGTGTGCTCCTGGGACTTGTCAAGAAAGTGACTTAAAACCCAAAGGATAAGATGACAAATAATCACAAAAAGATGTCACATAAGAAAAGTGATAAAGGGGCTCACCTTATCCTCTATGAACCAAACAGAAATCAGTGGGTCAAATAAATATGCAATAGGCACAGAAAAAACAGTTCCCCTCCTAGCTTCTATCTATTAATAAAAATACCTGATTTTGTGAAGTGTTGGTATATTCTCTTTACTCATTTTTCTCTTGTGGTGTTCAATCTGTGAGGTGTTTTACACCTTAAATAAGTCACTACCTTTGTCTCTGGGCAATTTATTTTTGCTCTTTTATTATTTTTGGTGGGTATAAATGGGGTAAAACCAGGATTGGATGCCACCAGCACCAAGGAAGCTCTCCTTCCTCATAGTGTCTCAGGACAAATGAGCTGATTAGGTCATTTTACTCTTTATGTCCATCTCATTTCTCCCTCCCTCCATCTCTCTCTCTCTATTGAACATAATTATTTATGTTTCCTTACACACAGGTCAGAAAGTGGCCATTCCAAAATGGAGCCCCAAGATGATTTATCCCTGGAAAGCTATGAATAGGAATTTCTGGAATTCTTATGGGAAAAGTAATATGATGTGTATGCATTCATATCCTAAATAGTGTGTTGGGGTGGGTTGGGGGTGAGAAGGACATAGAGTAAGACATACCAGGAGGACATGGTGTGCTGTGTTGTGTGTATGACACTGTGTGCGTGTGCGTGTGTGTGTGTGCGCGTGTGTACGCACGTGCATGTGGGCATCTCGATGAGTGCGAGCAGTCCTCCACTCAGGGATACATGGGCTCCTCTATTACAAGGTGACACTTATAATACACAGGCCTAACTCAATCAACAGTTGATACAGAGGAGGGATGTTCAATGGACTGGACCCTATTACAACCAGATCATAAAGTGCAAGAGGTACATACTGTGGATGAAGAACTCCCTGTGTCTTGAACTTAAGCAGCTATGAGGCCATATGGTTCCAGGAAATTCACTGCCACCACCTCTCATCACTCCCTCTTCTCCATTCCCCTCAACACCCTGGCTTCCCTCTGAGCCTTGATTTTTCTGACAGAAGCACTTCCTCAGTGCCTTTGCACTGGCTGTTCCATCTACCAGGAAGACCTCCCATCATCTACCCTGTCTTCCATGAGGTCTCTGTTCAAAGGTCACCTTCTTATCCAGTCTTGACTGAACACCCAACGTAAAACCCCATTCACTCTCTCCTTTAATGTGCTTCTGTTTTTTTTTTTTCATAGCATCTGTCCATTATTTAATCTTTATATCTGCTTCTTTTCTATCACCATCATTGAATTGTAGGGACTATTGCTTTTCAGCACCCTCTACTTTATGACTAGGAATTTCTGAAACATGGTCGACACTCTATATATTCCTTAAATGCATGAAATGATTTCTTATTTAAACTTTATAATATCTGACCCGTTGGGGAACATCTGATGTTGGGAAGGAAATTCCTAATCAGAGAGGAACTGGGGATAACCTCAAGGGGCCCAAATCCATTCACAAAATATTGAAATTAGTTTCTTGAAATGGAAAATGTAAATTTTAGCATTTCCACAATGTGAGCAATGCCCATTTGTGTGAAAATTAATCATGTTAGTTTCCCCTGTGCTGGTAGTCACCTCCAAAAATGGACCCAGGAAACAATACAGGAATTTCAAACTTTCACCTTCTAGGACTATCAGAGGAACCAGAACTGCAGCCCCTCATAATGGGCTCTTCCTTTCCATGTACCTGCTCACTGTATTTGGAAACCTTCTCATCATCCTGACCATCAGCTCTGACTCTCACCTCCACACCCCCATGTACTTCTTCCTCTCCAAACTATCCTTCATAGACATCTGTTTCACCTCCACCACCGTCCCCAAGATGCTGTGGAACATCCAGACTCACAGTAAGGTCATTAACTATGCAGGCTGCCTCAGCCAGATGTATTTTTTCATACTCTTTACAGGAGTAGACATCTTTCTCCTGACTGTGATGGCTTATGACCGCTTTGTGGCCATCTGTCACCCCCTGCACTACATGGTCATCATGAACCCCCAGCTCTGTGGACTGCTGGTTCTGGTGTCCTGGATCATGAGCATCCTGAATTCGTTGTTACAAACCTTAATGGTGTTGTGGCTGTCCTTCTGTACAGAGGTGAAAATCCCCCACTTTTTCTGTGAACTCAATCAGATGATACAACTTGCCTGTTCTGACACTTTTCTTAATACCATGGTGATGTATTTTGCAGCTCTGCTGCTGGCTGGTGCTCCCCTGGCTGGGGTCCTTTACTCTTACTCTAAGATAGTTTCCTCCACCATATGTGGGATCTCATCAGCTCAGGGCAAGTATACAGCATTTTCCACCTGTGCATCTCACCTCTCCATTGTCTCCTTATTTTACTGTACGAGCCTAAGAGTGTACCTTAGCTCTGCTGTTCCCCAGAGCTCCCACTCAAGTGCAGTAGCCTCGGTGATGTACAGAGTGGTCACACCCATGCTGAACCCCTTCATCTATAGCCTAAGAAACAAAGACACAAAGAGAGCCCTGATGAGATTCTCTGGAATGGCAGTTCTAAAAGGGCCAATTGTCCAAGGCCTGAAGTGCCCATGATTGCAGGGCAAATGACTTAGAGTAAGAAGTTGTGATTATTTTATGTATATTGTGGAAGTAGAACTTGCTTCCTTACTTTATTTCCTAGAATTTCTATGTTTTCAATTTCAATGTCTCGTAAAATATATGGAACTCATTTCCTTAAGATTTGTGATATCTCTGATACCCAAAAGATTTTCCCTTTGTCATTTTCCTATGTCTCAATGTCATTCCTAACTTTGGATTTGAAATATTTGGACATTCTTATCCAAAGGATTACATTAAGCTGTTAAGAATAATTTCTTTGCAAGAGAGCTGAAAAGGAAGATAGACCAGAAAGGAACAGAGACAATATACAGTAACAGTCACCTTATAGGCAATACAATGGCACTAAATTCATACCTGTCAATAGTTACCCTGAATGGAAATGGGCTAAATGCCCCAATCAAAAGACACAGGCTATCAGATTGGATTAAAAAACAAGACCCATCGATATGCTGTCTGCAAGACACTCATTTTAGACCCAAAGACACCCCCACATTGAAAGGGAGGGGGTGGAAAACCATTTACCATGCTAATGGACACCAAAAGAAAGCTGGGGTGGAAATCCTTATATCAGACAAATTAGATATTAAATCAAAGACTGTAATAAGAGATGAGGAAGGACACTCTATCCTTTTAAAGGGTCTATCCAACAAGAAGATCTAACAATTGTAAATATCTATGCCCCTAACATGGGAGCAGCCAATTATATAAGGCAATTAATAACAAAAGCAAAGAAACACATCGACAACAAAACAATATTAGTGGGGGACTTTAACACCCCCCCTCACTGAAATTGACAGATCATCCAAGCAAAAGATCAACAAGGAAATAAAGACTTTAAATGACACACTGGACCAAATGGACTTCACAGACATATTCAGAACATTCCATCCCAAAGCAACGGAATACACATTCTTCTCTAGTGCCCATGGAACAACTTCCAGAATTGATCACATCCTAGGTCACAAATCAGGTCTCAACAGGTACCAAAAGATTGGGATCATTCCCTGCATATTTTCAGACCACAGTGCTTTGAAACTAGAACTCAGTCACAAGAGGAAAGTCAGAAGGAACTCAAATACATGGAGGCTAAAGAGCATCCTACTAAAGAATGAATGGGTCCACCAGGAAATTAAAGAAGAATTAAAAAAATTCATGGAAACAAATGAAAGTGGAAACACAACTGTTCAAAATCTTTGGGATGCAGCAAAGGCAGTCCTAAGAGGAAAGTATAGACCAATACAAGCCTTTCATAAGAAACAAGAAAGGACTCAAATACACAACCTAATCCTACACCTAAAGGAGCTGGAGAAAGAACAGCAAATAAAGCCTAACCCCAGCAGGAGAAGAGAAATAATAAAGGTCAGAAGAGAAATAAATGAAATGGAAACCAACAGATCAACGAAACTAGGAGCTGGTTCTTTGAAAGAATTAACAAGATTAATAAACCCCTGGCCAGACTGCTCAAAAAGAAAAGAGAAATGACCCAAATCAACAAAATCATGAATGAAAGAGGAGAGATCACAACCAACACCAAAGAAATACAAACAATTATAAGAACATGTTATGAGCAGCTCTATGCCAGCAAATTAGATAACCTGGAAGAAATGGGTGAATTCCGAGAGATGTATCAGCTACCAAAACTGAACCAGGAAGAAATAGAAAACCTGAACAGACCTATAACCACTAAGGAAATTGAAGCAGTCATCAAAAATCTCCCAACAAACAAAAGCCCAGGGCTAGATGGCATCCCAGGGGAATTCTACCAAACATTTAAAGAAGAATTAATACCTATTCTTCTGAAACTGTTCCAAAAAATAGAAATGGAAGGACACTTCCAAACTCGTTTTATGAGGCCACCATCACCTTGATCTCCAAAACAGACAAAGACCCCATCAAAAAGGAGAATTACCGACCAATATCCTTGATGAACATGGATGCAAAAATTCTCACCAAAATACTAGCCAATAGGATCCAAAAATACATTAAAAGGATTATTCACCACAACCAAGTAGGATTTATCCCTGGGCTGCAAGCTTGGTTCAACATCTGCAAATCAATCAATGTGATACAATCTATTAACAAAAGAAAGAACAAGAATCATATGATCCTCTCAATAGATGCAGAAAAAGCTTTTGACAAAGTACAGCATTCTTTCTTGATCAAACTCTTCAGAGTATAGGGATAGAGGGTACATACCTCAATATCATAAAAGCCATCTGTGAAAAACCTACAGAGAATATCATTCTCAATGGGTAAAAACTGAGACCTTTCTCCCTAAGGTCAGGAATGCAGCAGAGATGTCCACTCTCAGCACTGCTATTCAACATAGTATTAGAAGTCCTAGCCACAGCAATCAGACAACAAAAAGAAATCAAAGGCATCCAAACCGGTAAAGAGGAAGTCAAACTCTCACTCTTTGCAGATGATATGATACTGTATGTGGAAAACCCAAAAGACTGCACCCCAGAACTGCTAGAACTCATACAGGAATTCACTAAAGTGGCAGGATATAAAATCAATGCACAGAAATCAGTGGCATTCCTATACACCAACAAGACAGAAGAAAGAGAAATTAAGGAGTCGATCCCATTTACAATGGCACCCAAAACCATGAGATACCTAGGAATAAATCTAACCAAAGAGGCAAAGGATCTGTATTCACAAAAGTATAAAATACTCATGAAAGAAATTGAGGAAGACACAAAGAAATGGAAAAACGTTCCATGCTCATGGACTGGAAGAGCAAACATTGTGAAGATGTCAATGCTACCTAGAGCAATCTACACATTCAACGCAATCCCCATCAAAATACCATCAACTTTTTTCATCGAAATGGAACAAATAATCCCAAAATTTGTATAGAACCAGAAAAGACCCCGAATAGCCAGAGGAATGTTGAAAAAGAAAAGCAAAGCTGGCGGCATCACAATTCCGGACTTCCGGCTCTATTACAAAGCTGTCATCATCAAAACAGTATGGTACTGGCACAAAAACAGACACATAGATCAATGGAACAGAATAGAGAGCCCAGAAATGGACCCTCAACTCTATGGTCAACTCATCTTTGACAAGCAGGAAAGAATGTCCAATGGCAAAAAGACAGTCTCTTCAACAAATGGTCTTGGGAAAATTGGACAGCCACATGCAGGAGAATGAAACTGGACCATTTCCTTACACCACACACAAAAATAGACTCCAAATTAGGTTGAAAGACCTAAACGTGAGACAGAAGTCCATCCAAATCCTAAAGGAGAACACAGGTAGCAACCTCTTCGACCTCAGCCACAGCAGTTTCTTCCTAGAAACATCACCAAAGGCAAGGGAAGCCAGGGCAAAAATGCACTATTGGGATTTCATCAAGATAAAAAGCTTTTGCTCAGCAAAAAAACGGTCCACAAAACCAAAAGACAACCCACAGAATGGGAGAAAATATTTGCAAATGACATATCAAGATACGGGGCTAGTATCCAAAATCTATAAAGAACTTATCTAACTCAACACCCAAAGAACAAATAATCCACTCAAGAAATGGGCAGACGACATGAACAGACATTTTTCCAAAGAAGACATCCAAATGGCAAACAGACACATGAAAAAGTGCTCAACATCACTCGGCATCAGGGAAATCCAAATCAAAACGTCCATGAGATATCACCTCCCACCAGTCAGAATGGCTAAAATTAACATGTCAGGAAACGACAGATGTTGGCGGGGATGTGGAGAAAGGGGAACCCTCCTACACTGTTGGTGGGAATGCAAGCTGGTGCAACCACTCTGGAAAACAGTATGGAGGTTCCTCAAAATTTGAAAATAGAGCTACCATATGACCCAGCAATTGCACTACTGGGTATTTACCCCAAATATACAAATGTAGGGATCCGAAGGGGTACGTGCACCCCAATGTTTATAGCAGCAATGTGCACAATAGCCAAACTGTGGAAAGAGCCAAGATGTCCATCGACAGATGAATGGATAAGAAGAGGTGGTATATATACACAATGGAATATTATGCAGCCATCAAAAGGAATGAGATCTTGCCATTTGCAATGATGTGGATGGAACTGGAGGGTGTTATGCTGAGTGAAATAAGTCAATCAGAGAAAGACATGTATCATATGACCTCACTGATATGAGGAATTCTTAATCTGAGGAAACAAACTGAGGGTTGCTGGAGTGGGTGTGGGGTTGAAGGGATGGGGTGGCGGGGTGATAGATATTGGGGAGGGTATGTGCTATGGTGAGCGCTGTGAATTGTGCAAGAATGTTGAATCACAGACCTGTACCTCTGAAACAAATAATTCGATATATTTAAGAAAAAAAAAGAAGAAGATAGCGGGAGGGGAAGAATGAAGGGGGGAAATCAGAGTTGGAGACGAACCATGAGACATGATGGACTCTGAAAAACAAACTGAGCGTTCTAGAGGGGAGGGGGGTGCGGGGATGTGTTAGCCTGGTGATGGGCATTAAAGAGGGCACGTTCTGCATGGAGCACTGGGTGTTATACACAAACAATGAATCATGGAACACTACATCAAAAACTAATGATGTAATGAACGGTGATTAACATCACAATAAAAAATTTAAAGAAATGGTAAAAAAAATAGGTGGTTTCCTTGGTTCTAAGATTGCAAGTTTTACTATTACATGCTGTGGGGCCTTTTTCTGTTTTCCTTGATCTAGAGAAGGGTCCTGTCTGCCTCTAGGACATGAATGTTTGTTTCATTCCCCAGATTAGGAAAGTTCTCAGCTACAGTTTGTTCAAATATGTCTTCTAGTCCTTCTCTCACCCCACCCCTCAGGGATCCCAATAATTCTGACATTGGAACTTTTCATGGCATCACTTATTTCTCTAATTCTGTTTTCATGGATTTTAAGCTGTTTTTCCCAGGCCTCATCTTTTTCCTTCTTTTCCATCAATTGGTCTTCTAGATCACTAATTCTTCCTTCTGCCTTGTTTAACCTATCCTGACATCATATCATGACTTGCGGTGAAATAAGGAGTCACATGCTCAACCAACTGAGCCACCCAGGCACCCCTAGAAATGTAAGTTTTAAAAGAAACTAAGGGGCGCCTGGGTGGCTTAGTCACTAAGCGTCTGCCTTCAGCTCAGGTCATGATCCCAGGGTCCTGGGATGGAGCCCCGCATCGGACTCCCTGCTCAGCAGGAAGCCTGCTTCTCCTTCTCCCACTCCCCCTGCTTGTGTTCCCTCTCTCTGTCTCTCCTCTGTCAAAAAGTAAATAAAATGTTTAAATAAATAAATAAATAAATAAATAAATAAATAAATAAATAAAAGAAACTAAGAGCTTATGGAACAAAGGATAGCTGTAGGAGTAAGAATAGGTTAGGCATGGAGCTATCTGAAACAACAGTCTGAAACACAATGACAATCTAAAACTAAGTTTCTAGACAGGTATAAAATAGTATTAATGTAATGAGATCAACCTGGGTCACTTATTCAAGATTAAAGTGCTAAAGACTTGAAAACAGGGGTGCCCGTCTGGCTCAGTCAGTAGAAGTACAGCTCCTGATTTTGGGCTTGTGAGTTTGACCCCCACATTGGGCCTACAGATTATGTTTAAAAAACAAAAATTAGAAATAAAAGAATATAACAAAAAAGTGGATAGGCAGCATTATGTAAAGTGATGCTTTCATCTCATGTAGAGATATATTACTTCATATTTGTTTAGGAAGAAAAGGTGAATGTTAGTCAAATGATAAAGAATACCTTTCAAATGAGGGCTGCCAGTGACGTGACTTTGAGAAATAGATCTAATCACAAAATACCAAAAGATACAATAAGGAATAAAAGAAATGTGAAGATAAGTTGGAAATATGTGTAAATGGTGATTTATTTATTCAAAAGATTCAGAAGAACTTTCTACACTTAAACATGCAAGAAGGGGGAGAAAAATATGACCAAATGATAGGTTTGAGCACAAGAATGTATTAACTTTCCTACTACCCTCAAATACATACACATACATAAAGGAACTGAAGGTTAAATGGCAAAGTTGATGGAAAAACTCCAATTCTTATGTTTGAAAAATGCAATCAACAACAGGAATATAAACAATCCAAACCCAACAAACAAAGCACAAAAGTGACCCTGACAATTTACAATAGAGAAAGCAAATGTCTTAGAAACTCACAAATAAATACTGGCCAGTAAGGAAATAATTGCAATGTAAAGCTTTTTTCATATACCACTTTCACATATAAATTTTTTTAAAAAAAATTGATTTGAATGTCCAGCAAAGAAAAGGACTGTGAAATGTACGTCTTATGATCCACTGGTCTGGATCTTTCTCACCAATATGGGAACATACTCAAATTGTCCCTGGCTTAAAAGAGTAAAAGGAATGCCCTCTCTTGACTGCTTATCCCTCCTGGCTAATGCCCTATATCTCTATTCCCTTTATTCACAAAGATTCTTGGACTTGTGTCTTACTCCTACTGGGACCACTCTCTGCCACCCATCACCACTCTTCCATCACCACTAGTTAATCCTCAACAATCTCCCCTGCATGGCTGATTTGAATGTTTACTTTTCTTTCTAGGACCATAGATAAATATATTCATTAGTTAATCCAGCAAGCTAACAACCACAGTGATGTCCACGATGTTCATATGAAGTTATGTTTAGAATCCCACATTACCTTCAGAAATAAGGAATGTGATGCTCAGAAAGCTGAAATTTTTAGTAATTACCTAACAAAGCAGTTAAAACTTATGTACAGGCTTATTGTGTATAAATCATACACAAATAGAAACTTGAACTATGTACTTTTCATTTTTGTGTAGGTCCTTTAATTCACCAAAGTGTATGCAGGTTATTGTGTATAATTTTACATTAATGATTTAATTCAGTGGAACAAACCTAATGGTACATGTCTATGGGTAGGATCTAGAGCACATGTAGCTGACTCTCACTTAAGAGGGATGGGAGGTAGCACTTCTAATGGGGAAGAAAGCCAAGTGTTAATACGGATGTATGAACAATGGAATGAAATTTAAGTAATTCACATGATAAACCAATTTTTTATAAATAGAAGATTAGCCTACATTTGGAAATGTAGTAATAAGAGCCCATAAAGTTGCTGAGACAGAAGAGCACTACAGCCACACATAACACTATGGTTTAGCCTTAGAAAAAGTGTGTAGAGATTCACACCTGACTCCAGATCCATGAGAAGCCCAGGAGAGATCAGAAACAAGTCCCAGCATATAATTCCATTTGATTGTAAAGGTGTTATGATATCCCATTTGACAAGGACAGTCTGTTACACAGTAAGAACTGACTGACACAATAATCAAGTGAACAGAACTGAGACAATTACAACTTGTGCTCCTTTTTACTTATGGCTTATCTGACCTTAAGGAGAGCAGTCATGATCATTCTGTTATTCAAGTTTATTTCCAATGACTTTATGAACAAGTGACTATATGTGGGCTCCCTTCTGGGTAACTGAGAGAGTTTGAAGGACATGCACATTTGTGCAGAAGAACTGGTGATCCTGTACCACATGATCAGCAGGACATCCAGCTCTCCTGTGAAGCGTCCTCTGATCATGCAGGTGGAAGAGATTTCTGAGCAGGAAGGAGGTATGAAATGGCTAATGCTGATATTGTCCACTTGCCACCCCTTAGTATTTGAGACAAATACTAGGAAAAGGGAGTTATTTCATGGAACAAGATAGAGTCATATTAGCAGGTAGCAGTGGAAATTTTCAATTAGAAACAGGAATATAACTCTGTGATAAAACTTAGAAGACACTAAGCAATCCTTCACCTCAAAGAATAAACCCCCTCAGTTGTGGACACCAATTATCTATGCTTCAGTAAATAGATGCACACCATGAAAAGGAAATATTTTGGATAGTAATAAAGTTCGTGGCTTGAAATGTTGCACCCTCACAGTTCTTAAATATTTTTACTTTTTTAATGCCAGTATAATTAGCATACAGTGTTATATTAGCTTCAGGTGTACAATATAGTGATTCAGGAATTCTATAGATTACTCATTGGTCCTCACGATAAGTGTACTCTTTTTTTATTAAGGTTGTATTGTTTATTTATTTATTTATTTGAGAGAAGGGCAGTGTGGGGAGGGGCAGAGGGAGAGAGGATCTGAAGCTGACTCCATGTTTAGGAGGAGCCTGATGCAGGGCTTGAGCTCATAACCCTGATATCATGACTTGAGCCGAAACCAGGAGTCAGATGCCAAATCAACTGAGCCACTCATGAGCCCCTTGATAAGTGCACCCTTAAACCCCTTCACCTATTTCACCCATCCTCCTGTCCACCTCCCCTCTGGCAAACACCACTTTATTCTCCATATTGAAGATACGTTTTCCTCCGTTTTGTTTGTTTGTTTGTTTGTTTGCCTCTTTTTTTCTTTGTTTAGTTTCTTAAATCCCACCTGTGAGTGAAATCATATGTTATTTGCCTTTCTCTGACTGACTTATTTCACTTAGCATTATACTCTCTATACCCATCCATGTTGCAAATGGCTACATCAAAACAAAAAGTTCCTGCACAGCAAAAGAAACAGTCAACAAAACAAAAACACAACCTACTTAATGGAAGAGGATACTTTCAAATGATATATAAGACATCCAGATGACCAAAAGACACAGGAAAAACACTCAACAACACTCATCATCAGGGAAATGTAAATCAAAATCACAATGAGATATCACCTCACACCTGTCAGAATGACTAAAATCTACAGCACCGGAAACAACAGATGTGGGCAAGGATGTGGAGAAAGGGGAATGCTTTTGTACTATTGATAGGAAAGCAAACTGGTGCAGCCACTCAGAAAACAGAGTGGAGATTCCTAAAAATTAAAAATAGACCTACTCTATGATCTAGGGATCCCACTACTGAGTATTTACTCCCCAAAAAATGCATCCACCTATTTCTGGTCATCTCTGACACTAAGAACATATCAAGTCAATTCATTTATTCAAATTTGTATTTCCATGCAGACTCCACTGGGAAATATATGTTTGCTAATCAGTGTTTGCCAGTGTCCGTGATAGGCTTTCTGGACACCTAGGTGAATAATAGAATAAAACAAGGAGACTAATTTTAAAGCACAATAGCATGTTTGTAGAGAAAGTGCCTGACATGAAGCTTTTGATTTCTGAAGCATGCATTTCAAGGACAACCATGTTGAATAAACATATTGTCAGGTGTGTGACAATTACCAGATAAGCAGTCAGGCTGTCCCCAGCCACGAAGTATCTCTTCAGAAAGATCTGGGTAACCTCAATACTGAACCAGTAGTGACCCTGCTTTCCCTTTCCCTGCCAGAATTTCACTCTATGTTTTAAACTGGTCAATAAAGAGTGAACCTAGGAACCCCTAGCCACTCTGCCCATGGACCTCAATAAAGGCAGGGCCCCCAGTTCTGGCTTTCTCTCTCTTGTTCTGAATCTCTGACCCTCTGCACTTTCTGACACTGCTCTCCAGGACCTGTGAGTATAAACCTGGTTTTGTTAGAGTTCTTTGATGGGCACTGCTGAGGCATGTCTTGCAATCACAATAAGAACCCAAGGGCTGGGTTGGTGATTCCGGAAGAAACAAGAGCGCGGCGTGAACATGGGGAAGCAAAAGAAAACCAGAAAGTGTGCGACCATGAAGCGAACGCTTAGTCTCCGAGATCAGAGGCTTAAAGAGAAGGACAGATTAAAACCTAAAAAGAAAGAAAAGAAAGATCCCAGTGCGCTCAAGGAAAGAGAAGTCCCCCAACATCCTTCCTCCTTATTCTTCCAATATAACACACAGCTGGGCCCACCTTACCACATCCTGGTTGATACCAACTTTATCAACTTTTCCATTAAAGCGAAACTTGACTTAGCACAGTCAATGATGGACTGTCTGTATGCCAAGTGTATCCCTTGTATAACTGACTGTGTAATGGCTGAAATTGAAAAACTGGGGCAAAAGTATCGAGTGGCTCTAAGGATTGCCAAGGATCCAAGATTTGAACGATTACCATGCACACACAAAGGAACCTATGCAGATGACTTCTTAGTACAAAGAGTAACGCAGCACAAGTGTTACATTGTGGCCACAGTTGACCAGGACCTTAAAGGAAGAATCTGGAAGATCCCTGGAGTTCCCATCATGTACATTTCTAACCATAGGTACAACATTGAGTGGATGCCAGATGATTATGGAGCCCCTCGGTTCTAATTCTTAAAAGATAGAGTTCCTCTGCCTTCCTTTACCAACTTTTTCTGTTGCCAGTTCATATTAGCAATATGCTGTAGCATGAATTATTCTTCTTACCCATTTGCTCTGTTATGAGCTGACTGTAGTTAAATACACTCACTTTTTGATGTTTTGAAATTGATATTTTGTATCATTTTAAATATTGTTGCATCTTTTTATAAATCAGATGATTGCTCATATAAAAAAAAAAAAAGAACCCAAGGGCTGCTGCAGCCACAGCAGAGCCTCTGGTCAGGGAAGCATCTGTGGGAATGTCCACAAGCACAGGGGTGCAGGGGAGTGCCCAGGCTTTCCTAGTCTGAGCATCGCTGTCAGTAGCCTGAGACTTAATGGGAACAGTGTTAGAGTCCACATTCTCAGGAAGAGGAGTGAAGGTAGTGATGTAAAAAGACTGACAGAATCAAGGTGAAAACTCGGGTTTTGTATTTTCCTCTACAAAAAAGTTATGTGAAGGGCTTAGTGCCCAAGGTAGTTTCTTCCATATGAAGAATACAGCTCATGATTATTCTTTTCGGAAATCTAGGGAAAATTTACTTGGCATGGTATGTCATTTGAAATGAAATTAGCCCGGTGATGGATATTAAGGAGGGCACGTACTGCATGGAGCACTGGGTGTTATACGAAAACAATGAATCGTGGATCACCACATCAAAAACTAATGATGTGAGGCGCCTGGGTGGCTCAGTCATTAAGTGTCTGCCTTCGGCTCAGGTGATGATCCCAGGGTCCTGGGATCGAGCCCCGCATCGGGCTCCCTGCTCCGCGGGAGGCCTGCTTCTCCCTCTCCCACTCCCCTTGCTTGTGTTCCCTCTCTCGCTGTGTCTTTGTCAAATAAATAAATAAAATAAAAAAAAAAAACTAATGATGTATTGTATGGTGACTAACATAACATAATAAAATAAAATTAAAAAAATAAAAATTGTAGTACATCTGCTGTTGCTGGGGAAAAAAAAGAAATGAAATAAGTTTGAAGAAATTAGAATGTGGACTCTAACACTGTTCCCATGTAAAATACAGAAATTTCCAGGCACTTGTAATTGAAATTTGGGGAAAACATTGGAATATATGAAAACGGACAAAGTGGAATACTGTCTACATCAGATAGAACAGAAGGTTAAAAAGGGAGTTACTTAAATGTGTGGAAAAGTTGAATTCAAACAATTGGAAATTCCAGGAAATAAATAGAAGGTGCAGATTCCACTTCCCTAGTCAGATCGAAAAATAGCAGTTCCTGGCTCTGAGGCTGTGAGCCTTGCAATCATGGACCCTTCTTCAGCCCCAGGACGATGGGCCCTTACATCACTGGAACCTCAACAATTCTTTTCAGAGCCCTCTTTATGTCTCTGTTCCTCAGGCTGTAGATGAAGGGGTTCAGCATGGGCGTCACCACCGTGTACATCACTGAGGCTACTGCACTTGAGTGGGAGGTCTGGGGAGCAGCAGAGCTAAGGTACACTCCTAGAATTGTACAATAAAACAAGGAGACAACGGAGAGGTGAGATGCACAGGTGGAAAATGCCTTATACTTGCCCTGAGCTGATGAGATCCCACATATGGAGGAAACTATCTTAGAGTAAGAGAAAAGGATCCCAGCGAGGGGACCACCACCCAGCAGCACAGTTGCAAAATACATCACCATGTCGTTAAGAAAGGTGTCAGAACAGGCCAGTTGGACCACCTGATTGATTTCACAGAAAAAGTGGGAGATTTCCACATCTGTACAAAAGGACAGCAACAACACCGTTAAGCTTTCTAATAAGGAATTCAGGACACTCATCACCCAGACCACCAGAACGAGCAGTACGCAGTAGGAAGGTTTCATGATAACCGTGTAGTGCAGGGGGTGACAGATGGCCACAAACCTGTCATAGGCCATTACAGCCAGGAGAAAGTCATCGAATCCAGCAAAGAGTATGAAAAAGTACATCTGCGTGAGGCAGCCGGCATAGGTGATGACTTTGCTCTGAGCCTGGATGTTCCACAGCATCTTGGGGACGGTGGTGGAGGTGAAACAGATGTCTACAAAGGACAGGTTGGCGAGGAAGAAGTACATGGGGGTGTGGAGCTGAGCTGACGGCCAGGATGATGAGCAGGTTTCCAAACACAGTGATCAGGTACATGGAGAAGAAAAGCCCAAATATGACTGGCTGCAATTCCGGTTTCTCTGATAATCCCAGAAGAAGAAACTCTGAAATTCCTGAATCATTTCCTGATTCCACATGGTGGAGGCGACTACCAGGAAACAAAAAATAACGTGACGAATTTTCTCAATAATGAACATTACAAATACCATTGAAATTCTATTTTTATTTTACATTCACAGTCAATATCCACAGTTTTCTATAGAAATTGTCCCCTGTCAGGAACCCCCATCCCGGCTCTGAATAGGAATGGGCATCCCACACATGGCCTTTCCCCCAAGTACTCATGTATTCTATACTTTTAATGAGAAATTCTGTCACACGTTTGAGGAATAAACTTGAGTACTGACTAACCTCCAGGCAAAGAATATAGGTGTCAGGAAACAAGTCTGCACAGTTTAGTGATGGAGAAGGTAAGCAGATAAAAGATCAGATAGAATATCAGAAGGTGACCTGTACTATGAAGAAAAAGCCAGTATATGGAAAGAGAGCATGGAGGTGTTATTTTTTACTGGTTGCTTGGGTAGGCCAGCACACATTTTTTTATTTAAATTCAATTAGCCAACTTATTAGTTTCAGATGTAGTGTTCAATAATTTATCAGTTGCGTATAACACCCAGTGCTCATCACAACACATGCCCTCCTTAATACCCATCACCAATTACCCCATCGCCCCACCCACCACCCCTCCAGCAACGCTGTTTGTTTCCTAAAGTCAAGAGTCTCCCATGGTTTTTCTCCCTCTCTGATGACTTCCCATTCAGTTTTCCCTCCCTTCCCCTATGATCCTATGTGCTGTTTCTTACACTCCACATGAGTGAAACCAGCACACATTTACACAGAGGCCTCAGGAAGAGACAGAAGGAGACACAAGGTTATCTGAGGAAGTGTGTGCCCATCAGAGGGAACAGCCCTGCAAAGGCTCTCAGAAAAGACTTGCTTTTTTTCAAAATCAATTTTTAAAAAAATTTGAGTGTGGTTGACTTACAATGTTACATTAGTTTTGGGTGTACAACACAGTGATTCAGCAAGTTTAAACATTACCCCGTGCTCACCACCTGTGGAGTTTCTAACTGTCACCACACAACGTTATATAATATTGACTCTATTCCCTGGGCTGTGCCTTTTATTTCCCTGACCCATTCAGTCCTTAACTGGAAGCCTGTATCTCCCACTCCCCTTCACCATTCCGCTTTCCATTTGTTCATTTATTGGTTGAAAAATCACTATTCTCACCTCCAGTCACAATAATAAAGCAAACAGGGATACAAGGCAAGCTGCTGATATCAGACTGTCTTTCCCCAAAAAATGTAAAACGGCATCCAAATTCCAGGAGCCAAGTCTCCTATGAGCATGTAATCATGGGTCTCCCTTTGAATAGGATCATTTTGTGTCCAGTAGTTAAACAAAAAGTCAGTTCCAAAGTCTTTGAGGAATAAAAATAGGGAGACAGATCTAATAAGCTCAGGTAGCCCCTAGAGATGGTGAGGAGGAGCAAACGTCCTTGGTTCTGGCAACACTCCAACCCCAGTTACAGCGCCTTGATGCCCAAAATAATAAAGCAGCAAGAAGCAGTTTCTCCAAAAGAAAAAGTAGGGATGTCTTTATGTTATCAAGACATCTGACCCATTGAACATCCCACCGGAATAACAAGCAAAGGGAAGACACCCACAATTCACAAAAAGAAATACACACAGTACAACAAAAGTGGGGGATTTTAAAAGATTATTTGCTAAAAAAAAAAACAAAACTTTTCTAAACGATGTAAAATGCAAAAGTTTTATAATCAGAAACTTGGGTTTTGAATTTTGGATCTATGTATATTTGCTATTTGAATTTGGAGGGCCAACCAAACTGTCCTAAATGTTAATATCCTCCCCCAAATAGGAGGTCTCGAGGTGTCCTTCCTGCTAAGGTGGTTGACAGATTTAGTGAATATATGAAAAGACCTTAGCCTAGTTCCCACCTGTTGATAATGAATGCTTATCACTGGTGATGAGATCTGGCTACTTTCTCTTCTTTCAATGTCCCCATCGCTTCCCAACCTCTTGGGTCCCCAGTGCCACAGCCTTATTTCAGTCCCTTGTCATCTCTACACCTACCACAGGGGGCGCCCTCTAGCCAATATTCACATTTACCCAGAATGCTCTTTCTATATTGCAGTTAAATTACTGTCGAACTCTCCACCTTAACCCTTTCCAGGTGACTCCCTACTGGAGACTGAACCCCAAATTCCATAGCTTCCAGCTTTTGGCTGGCCTCCCCTGACCCACACCAGCTTCCCACTCACGCTGCCTCACACACATCGATCTCAAAAACATTGAACCTGAGTTGTAGCTTCACCTGAAGCCCTAGTCTCCAGGCTGAGCCGCCATACACCGGCTGCCCTGATCTATTTGGGATTATTCACCTCCTATCTTCAAATCCCATCGCCTCTTTCAGACTGCAAAGAGTCATCTCCTTCATGAATTTGTTTTTGCTTTGTTTTGTATTTTAACGTTCCCCCAGAAAAAGGACACTTTCTCTTGCAATAATTTGGATGGAGGGATTATCACTGTGTAACTTTTATTTAATTCCATGTATATTTCCCTGCTAGACTGAAAGTGCCGTGGGGCATGTTATACAGACTCCTACCCTTTACCCCAGACATATTTTGGTCGGGAACAGTAGGAGCAAATAAATTTTCGGGAAGGAATGAGAGACTCTGTGCTCAGTGATGAGAGAGAGAACAGAAGCAGGGAGCAACTAGCACAGGAATGGAGGACATGGGAGAGAAATGTTTTCCATATTCTGAGATTGGAAACATTTGTGGGGTCAGACTGTGGTTTTGTAAGAATATAACACGGTAGAATAAATAAGACACAATAGAAAATATCAGAGTGCATCATATGCAGTCAGGGTGCATAGCAAATCATTTCATGGTTTTCCTCCTTGAGCCATATGACTGCCTGATAGATTTGACCACTCAGAATTTATAATCTCTCACACTAGCTACCAAATAGATCTGTGCATACATACAAGAATTAAACAGCAAATGGCAAATTTGGCTTCAACATTTGTAATTATTTGGTTGAAAGAATGCAATCAAAAAAAAGAAAGAAAGAAAGAAAGAAAATGATTCAGCAAGAACAACACAGAAACAAAAGCAAGAATAAAAATCCTCATACCCCAGGATATAGAGCAAAGAACTTGTACAGATAATTTGCCATAGATAAAGTCAATGGCTAGCAAAACCCAGAATATATTCTGCCTCCAGGTAATGAACTGAGTGCAAAATAAGCCCTTTCGCATAAGCCTGTTTATGTTTTAAATAAACTTTTTAAGTGAATACCTAATGTGAGAGAGGCTTCTGTGAAATGTATGTCTCAAGAACAGCAGTTGCAAGTAGTGCCTCCCTCCATTGGACTGGATCTTTCTGATGAATACAAATTTGGTCCAATATACCCCATCCTAAATATTTTTTATTTTTATTTTTTTAAAGATTTATTCATTTATTTGAGAGAGAGAGTGCAATCAAGGGGAGGCGTAGAGGGAAAGGTAAAAAAAAGAATCTCAAACAGACCCCCCACTGAACACAGACCTGGAACAGGATTTGATCCCTGGAACCAGAGATCATGACCTGAGCCAAAACCAAGAGCCCGAAGCTTACTGACTGAGCCACCTAGAAGCCCAGTAAAAGTATTTTGTAAATGCCCTCACTGCTCTGCACCCACATCCATCCCTAATAGTCTATTTTCATATTCCCCCTTACTGCAAATCTCCTTGAGGTGTTCACATTTTCCTAAAGAGAATGCCTCCCATTCCTTCTTTCGTCTAATCCAACTGGACTTTATTCCCACCACTTAATTATCTACAGTAATCCTTGTATTGCCGAGTTCACAGATACTTCTTTTTTTTTTTTATTAACACATACTGTATTATTTGTTTCAGAGGTACAGGTCTGTGATTCATCAGTCTTACACAATTCACAGCGCTCACCATAGCACATACCCTCCCCAATATCCATCACCCAGTCACCCCATTCCTCCCAACCCGCTCCCCTGCAGCAACCCTGTTTGTTTCCTGAGATTAAGAGTCTCTTATAGTTTGTTTCCCTCTCTGGTTTTGTCTTGTTTGATTCTTCCCTCCCGTCCCCTATGATCCTCTATCTTTTTCCTCAAATTCCTCATATCAGTGAGATCATATGATAATTGCCTTTCTCTGATTTCTTTTTTTAACATATTAAATAAATTGACTAGAAATGAATGAGTTCACCACTCCAACAAACACAGTGATCACTTGGCTCCAGGCTTGGCTGGATAGGCTGTCAGGTGACCTCAGGTAAAAGCTTTCTGCTTCCATTTTCTCTGAACCTTTCCTGAAATACCGGCTGAGCTTTGAGACTCACCGGAATGGGGTCTCTGAGAGGAAGGTCTCCATGTGGAGGTCTGAATCCCCCGCTGGATGGCTGATGATGGAGACCGAAGCTTTGTTTCCAGACAAGACAGCAGGAAGGTGTGAAGCGTGGGTCCCCCAGCAGATGTAGGAATCCAAATGCAAAAACCGTATCTCCTCAAGTTCAAGGTTGAAGATGCCCAGGGGCTGCAGAAGAGGAGATAATTTACAACTCCTTATGTTTGCTATATCTGTTCCCTATCCATGTTCATTAGACACTTTTCCCATTATTACTCCAACCCTTGAGCACATCTTCCCATGGGAACTTATCTGGACAGAATAGAATTTTTTCCTGTAGATTCTTGTTCCCAAGAGACCAGGTTAGAATTCAAGTGCATCCAATGCTTATCACACCTCCCTGAACTTGCCTGGCTTCTAGAGCTTTAACACTGAGACTTTCCACAGCCCTGAGTGAAAGTTTTTTTCCAAATCTAAGCCTGAGGAAGCTGTCTTGACCATGTCCCCTGGGTCTCCAAAACGTTGACTCCTGGTGGGACCACAACTCCTGATAGCTCTAGAAAATTGCTCTTCCTTCTTCAACAAGCAACAGTGTGTTCCTTTGCTATAAAAGCATGGGTACAACAATCCTTTTGTTCATAATTCTTTTGAAAAATCAATTAGGAGCTTAATGATTTTAATACAGGTTAAAAGTTGACATTTAGTCCTTCACTTTTAAAACAGTTGGGTGTATAAGAAATGCATTTAGATCACTTAAGGCACCGTGGGCTAAGCTTAGAATCTTAGATGGATGGCCTCATTTATTTTGTGCAAAAGACATTCTATGATGACCATAAAATGATGAGCCTCATTGCATATTTATAGAAATGTGACTTGGAAGGGTTGAATGATCGACCCAGAATTATGAACTGGGTCATTATGAACTGATGTGCTTTGACTTGAATGCAACAAGATAGGCCAGGGGTTCTCAACCAGGGATGATTTTGCCTCCAGAGGACACTTGAAAATATCTGGAGAAATTTTTGACTGTCATAGCATGGGAAGTGTTGCTACTAATTTGGCATGTCTAGGGTGGCCCAGAGATCCTGCATCTGTAACTAGATCCCAGTCATTGATATTGCCTTGTGTGTTAAGGCTGTGGTCCGGTGTCAGAGCCAGGTGTGTTCTTCTTCTCCCAGAACCAACCCCCCCCCACTCAGATCTGACCTTAGGTAGTCAAACAAGTTTACAGGTGTCACTTTTCCCTCATGACAGGAAATGAACCTTTAAAGCCTTTGTTCCCTTATCGGTAAACTGGAGAAAGCCCATCTAAAGATTCAGTCTGAGAAATTAGTAATATTTTAGAACACACAGGAAATTCCCTGGCCCAGAGCTGGTGCTCCATCCACAGGGACTATTGTGACCATCTAAGTTCCACATTTCCTAAGCTCATTATGACACCAAAAAAGGTCTCCTTTAGGTCTGGAATTAAGTCCAGGATTCCTCTGCATCTGGGACAGTTTTCTGGGTGGGTTGGGAATGAAGTGTGTGTCACTGGCAGCATCCTGCACAGGTGGGGAAAACAGGAGTTCACTCACACACTCACATTCATCCACAGGAGAATTCCCTGGCCAAGAATATCTCCTGTAGCACTGAATGTGCTGCCTTAGGATAGAGGGTACGTGGGTAAAGTGTAATTGTTCCTCTTACTCTCTTCAGTGTGTTCAATGCTGGCTGTATTTTCCTCCAATTTTAGGCTTCAGTTTCTTCATCGGACCCCTGTACTTCCACGAAGGTACTGTCACCCATGAGCTATTGTCAAAAATAGTGCCCTTGGGGAAAAGAAGAGCGAAAACTCCTATTTCACCATTTTGAGGATTTTTTTTTTTTTTAGGAAAATACATGTTTTCCTAGACGCTCCACTAAGAGATTTCAGCTCACATACATTTGGGCAAATTTGTGTCATGTGGTATATTAGGCAAAATCATGGCCTTCCAAAAATGTCCACATCCCAATCCCCAGAACCTGTGAAAACATTAGGTTACAAGAGAAAAGGAATTAAAGTTATTGAAGGAATGAGGATTGCTAATAACCTGACTTTAAAATAGTTTATCTGGGGTTATTTGGATAAAGCCATTGGAATCACAAGGGTCTGTGAATGGATAAAGGAGGCAGCAATAAGAGTCCAAGAGATGAGACATGAGAAAGACTCAGCCAGCCACTGCAGGCATTGAAGATGGAGGGCAGGGCCATAGGACAAGGGATGCAGGCAGTCTCTAAAAGCTGGAGAAGGCAAGAAAGCATGTTACCCCTTTGAGTCTCCAGGAGGGAGTGCAGCCCTGCAGACAACTTGATTTTTACCCCAGGGACACCGATTTTTGGACTTCCTATCTCCAGAACTGTTAAGTTAATACCTTGTGCTCTTTTTAAGCCACTAAGTCTGGGATCACTGGTTACTACAGCAACAGGAAGCAAAGGCACATGATCACTCCTATACCGATGTTTTAATCTGAGTATATTACCACCCCTATCAAATCAGCGTCCTGCTCCTAGGAAAAGCAGAGAATAAATATTGGAAAGGTAACCTAGCCTCTGTTCATGATTAAAATGTGCAGTAAACTTCCGTTTATCAAAACATTGTGAAATTGGCTTAAGCCTATTGGTGTCAAGACAGGAGAATAAGAAAACACAAATCTTATTAAGAAAAAACTGTTATATTATAAAAGTGGAATCAAAATCAATGAGGAAAGCAAGGCTTTGGAAATAAATGGTGCTTGGACAATTTGCTATTAGTCAGAAGTACAATAACATTAAATTTCTATCTTTTTTTAATTCTTTGTAGAAATCCACCTTTTTAAAAATTTTATTATGTTATGTTAGTCACCATACAATATATCATTAGTTTTTGATGTAGTGATCCGCAATTCATTGTTTTTAAATTTCTATCTTAATGCCAACAACTTTTTGGCATTGAGTGAATTTGTAGAAAAATACAATGACTAAAATGAACCTGTAGAAAAAATATAAAACTGCAGTGGACTTCCAGAAAAAGATTAAATTAATCCTCTGAACATAAACCAGATGGAAGTAAAAGAATTGAGAACAATAATTGATGGATTCCAGCACATGAAAATCTACAGGTCCAACAATAAAGAAAATTTAAAAATAAGTGTAAATGTAAGAAAAATATTTATAACACATTGGATATTACAAAATATAAAGTGTAACCATGTAAAAAGTTCTTTTAAATCAATGAGAATAAAAATACCTAAGATGAGAAATGATCTAAGGTGCAAAAAGGAAGAATACATGTGAATAAACATATACACGCAAAAATGTGCTAAGCTTTGTAACAATCAAATGAAGTGAAATTATAATATTAAGGAAACCATAATAAATATCACTGTAGAATTTTATTTATTTGTAAGCCTGCAGCCCCCAAACACAGAACATTTCTTAGCTGGGGAGCTGACTTCCAGAAATGCACGTTTATGTGTTATGGGTTAAACTGTTATTATAATAAAATTTGGCTGGAGGCAACATAATCTGATGCCTGAGAGAGCATCTGAACCAGGCAGCCCTCTACAGACCTCAGAAGGGGTGAGCCTTTTCACCACAGCCTTGACCCTGAGTGAGTCAGCTAGATACCATAAGCTCCACCTCCTCCCTAACAATAGGAGAATGATACTAATCACATAAGTATTATTGGAAAACTTAAATTAGATAATGTGTATAAACACTTAATCAGTACTGGTAGAGTGCTATTATTACTTTTTGTTATCAAGATCCATAACAATAACCAAATTTCTTGAGGCACCTGTGTAGCTCAGTGAACTGACTGACTCTTGATCTCAGCTCAGGTGATGATCACAGGGTTCCGAGTTCAAGCCCCACCTTGGGTCCTCCTGGGACCTACTAAAAACAAACAAACAAAACAAAACAAAAACACCAAATGTGTTTTCTATCTCAACAGTTTTCATTAAATCAATACATTTCATGTTCTGGTCCTGACTGTATTTAACCACCCACACATCTATTTTTCACTCAACAAAAATTCACTGGCCATAAACTCCAACCTGAGAACTATAGTAAGCACTGCAGTTTCAAAGATAAGTACGAGAGAGTTCTAAAATTCAAGGAATCTATATTGTGGATGAGCAGAGAAATTTAGTAAAGTTGATGTGACTGTATGGAAAGTGAATCAGATCAGGAAAAAGGGGGAGAGTCAGATCTTTGAGTTGATTTTATTCACATGACCTGAGAAAACATTTCTGTAAGTGAGTTTTCGGGACATTTCCAAAATAGGCACACATTGCATCACTCTGAGTATGGATAGTAACTACATGAGATTTGACTTATTATTTTTTTTTTAAGAAATCCAAACGATTACCGAAGATTACTGAGAAAAATACCAGGTTGTAGTCACACCAAATGAAAATGACTGGTTATAAAGTGAAAAGGGGAACCCAGGATATAACCTGAAGAAAAATAGAGAAGACAAATAAAAGACAAGAAGAAGAAAAATAGAGAAGACAAGGAAGACCCAAGGAGAGAACTGCTTTAAAATGTGTACACCTGGGAAAAAATAAAGATAGTGAGATGAAGGAAGCCAGGATCTCTGGGCCTCCATATTGTGGACCCAGCTACTCAGGAGAGTCCTGTAATGGTTCCTGATGCTGAAAGGCACCACCCTCCTGAGAAGCCTGCTCAGGGCCCCCTTCATGTCCCTGTCCCTCAAGCTGTAGATGAAGGGGTTCAGCATGTGGGTGACAATGGTGTACTTCACCGAGGCCACCAGACTCGTCCTAGAGGATGAAGTCCCTGCAGAAGTGAGGTCAACCCCAAGGCCTGTGCCGTAGAACAAGGAGACCACTGAGAAGTGAGACCCACATGTGGAAAAGGCTTTGTTTTGCCCACAGCTGAGGAAATGCTGGGTATGGAAGAAACAATTTGATAGTAAGAAGAAAGTATTCCATGGAAAGGAATCATGGCCATACTCCCAGTTGCAGAATACACCACTATGTTATCGATGAGGGTGTCAGAACAGGCAAGCTTCAGGACTTGAGGAAGAGCCCAAAAAAAGGGTAGGATATCCATGTTTGTGCAGAAGGACAGCCTCAAAAACATCAAAGTCTCCAACAGGGAGCCCGGGACACTGATGCACCAGGATTCCAAGGTCAGCAGCCCACAGAGCTGGGGGTTCATGATAACTAAGTAGTTCAGGGGGTGACACGTGGCCACAAAATGGTCATAGGCCATCACGGTCAGAAGAAAGATGTCCGACACAGCAAAGAGTATGAGGAAATAAACCTGCATGAGGCAGCCTTCATAGGTTATGACTTTGCTCTGAATCTGGATGTTCCACAGCATCTTGAAGATGGTGGTGGAGGTGAAACAGATGTCAGCAAAGGACAGGTTGGTGAGGAAGAAGTACATGGGCTTGTGGAGGTGGGAGTCTGAGCAGATGGCCAGGATGATGAGCAGGTTCTCAGTGAACGTGACCAAGTATATGGACAGGAACAACCCTAAGAGCATGAATTGAACCTCGGGCTTCACTCAAAGTCCCAGGAGGAGAAACTCTGAAGTATGTGTTTGATTTCCTGATTCCATGTGGATGAAAGAACGAGCAGGAAAGGGAAAAAATCAGCATCCAATGACCATCACATGGACAGCACAGAAATGTGATTGCCTTTAATTTCCAGTGAATGGATTAATAAAGTACTACCCTGTTATAATTGCCTTGGGTGGGGAATTTGAAATGCTTCCATCCTTCCCTCTGCTGCCACTGCCATCTGGAAATGTAGTCCTAGTTCCAAAGCGGTTGTGCCCCTTATAGCCTGGCTACTCAGAGTGTGGTCCATGGACCAGCAGGAGCAGCATTGCCCAGAGCTTCTCTGAATGCAGAGTCCCAGGCCACATTCAGACTTGCTGAATCAGAATCCACATTGTGACAAGATCATGGGGGATTTCCCTGCTCATTCATGACTGAGTAGTGCTGGTCTAGAACATTTGTGGGTTTCAGTCCTTTACTTTTCATCTCCTCACTTTCATTTTGCTCTATACCATCCCTCAAACTTCCTTATATAATATGTAGGCAAAATAGGAGCTCAATAATCAGGGCTGTTTTCTGCCATCTGTGTAGAAGGAATAATATTTGTACATTAGTCTTAACTATTCCAGACACTGTGTATGAATCCTGTATTCAGTTTTTCAAAGCAAATATTTGTAAGTTTCATAATGATTTCCATTGCTTCTGTGACCCAGATTGTATTATATTATTTTGCATGGTCATTTGTGACACGTTGTATTTTTTTAATGTTTTATTTATTTATTCATGAAAGTCAGAGAGAGAGAGAGAGAGAGAGGCAGAGGGAGAAGCAGGCTCCCCACTGAGCAGGGAGCCCGATGCGGGGCTCAATCCCAGGACCCCGGGATCATGACCCGAGGGGAAGGCAGACACTTAACCATCTGAGCCACTCAGGCGCCCCTTTGTGACACGCTGTTCTTTGTCATTGGAAAGTCAGACATTATGCCTTCTCTCTTCTTTCTTTGAGTAGAATTTCTTTAAATATCATTCTTAAAAGTAAATAAGCACCACATATTATGCTGATGTTATATTTGGGCATGTTTTGTTTTTAAAGTTAGGGTTAGAAATCCTGCACATTTTATGACTCCAAGTCAAGGCTCTTCTCACTCTGCAGGGCTGCCTCAGTCAGTCAGTGCTTCACAGATAAGAGGAATGGTGAACATTGGAATAAAGCAGGACCCGAGAGGTAAGCAGACATATGGGAGTGTCGTTTCCTGCTGCAGGAGGAGGGGGGCCCTGAAATGATGCTCTGAGAAGAGAAGCAAGAAGAACTGAGAAGGAGTGAAGAGCAAGAATCCACTTCAAGACAGGTAAGATGGTGGAAGAGTAGGGGACCTCGTTTCATCTGGTCCCTTGAATTTAGCAGGATATCTATCAGACCATTCTGAACACCCATGAATTCAGCCTGAGATATAAGAAAACATATCTGGAGCTCTACAAGAAGAAAAGCAACTGCTTTTTGCAAGGTAGGAGGTGTGGAGACATGAATCTGTGGGGAGATATCGGAAGAGAGACAGGGGAGAGGGAGGGAGCCTCCATAAGCTGGCTGGTGGAAAGTGATATAGCCCAGGAGGGCAAGATGAGAACCGTTAGAAACCTGCTCCAGTGAGAGACTTCGCTTTCTGAAAGGGGCTCAGGAGATGAAAAGGGCAGAATTCTAAGGTGGGTCAGTGTAGTCTCGATCCCAGGAGTCACAGAAGGAGCTGGGGTGCCTGAGCCAGTAGAGTGCCCAAGCAGTGGAGCAGGGAAACTTGTTGCAGGCAGCAAGCCCAGGAACGGACTTTCAGCTCGGGTCACCATAAACCGCAAACCTGGCTGGTCGGGTGACAGCTCTCCCCCGAGTATGCTGATAAGCACTAGGATGTGCTGACTATCTGCCATCTCCCAGGAGGGGCAAAGCAGGTGCGCCCATGACCAGGCAACAGCTCTCAGGGCAGCGGCCCCAGAAAGGACAGTAGGGCGAAACTCAGCCATCCCCCAGAATGGCGGAATGAGGAATGAGTGTACACACACACACACACACACACACACACACACACACACACACACACAAGAGCCGGCCGGTGACCACTCTCAGCCCCACTGCATACAAACGGCTGTGACGTGGGTCCCTCAACTCCTTCCCCGGAGGATTGCTGTGGGCACACACCCGCAGGAGTCTGCTGAGTTTGGCACACACAAAAATGAGGACTGTTTGTCCCAGAGGGTTTACTGAAGAGGGGGGGATTGGGATCTTTCAGATGTGGGGCCAGATATTGGGCCACAGCCATTTTTATTCTGATCCTCTAAAGAGCAGCGGAAAGGCTTCAGAGGAAAAAAAAGCCACACAGAGGACCAGCTTACACTGAGTCCAGCCTCCTGGCAATAGGCTGTGCAACTCTTACCGGGAAAAGACACCTGAGAACCAGCACAGCAGGCACCTCCCCCACAAGACAAACTGGAAGATCATATGCAAACTACTTTATGGATCCCACAAGACTGTAAAACTCCAGGGCCAGGGGAATAGTATATAGAGCTGGAGGTTTTTTCTCATGATTTTGTTGATCTTCAGTCCAAAATTTTCCATTTCCTTTTTTTCTTGTTTCTCACTTCAACTAGTTCCTTATTTTACCAATTCCATGTTTTTAAGTCGCTTTTTAACTTTTATTTGTTACATCTACATTTTATAGATATATGCTTCATTTTTGGCTTTTTTCACTCTATTCAATTTTATATATATACAGAACTTTTATATATAACTTATATATATAGGTTTTTATTTCTTTGAAATTTTAGGAGGTAGTGTCTTCTAACATACAGAGCAAAATACACTCAGGAACAAGTGGATCACCCTGCTTTGTCCACCTTATGAGATTATAGCCCCCATCCCCTTTTATCTTCTTCTTTTTTTTTATTCTCTTTTTCTTTTTCATTCTGTTTTACTTTGATTTTGTTTGTTGTCTTGTTTTGGTTTCTGACAACTTCGGATTTCTCTAGTGTGTATTTTGTTTGGGACATGGTTGATATTTTGGATTCCACTCACCCATTCTTCTCTGGACAAAATGACTAGAAGGAGGAAGTCGCAACAAAAGAAAGAAGCAGAGGTAACATCTCTGCCACAAATCTAATCGATATGGATATAAGTAAGATGTCAGAGGTGAAATTCAGGATAGCAATTATAAAGTTAATAGCTGGGCTTGAGAAAAGTGTATAGGACAGTAGAGAATCTTTAAGTGCAGAAATGAGATCTAATCAGGCTGAAATTAAAAATGCTATAACTGATATACAGTCTAAATTGGATGCTCTAACAGCTAGAGTCAATGAGGCAGAAGAGAGAGTAACTGATCTAGAGGACAGGATGATGGAAAAGAAGGAAGCTAAGGAAAAGAGAGAGAAAAAAAACTACCAGCCCAAGATGACAGGCTTGGAGAATTTAATGATGCATTGAAAAGAACCAGTGTCAGAATCATTGGGATCCAAGAGTGGGTGGAAAGAGAGAGAAGGCTAAAAGGTATATTTGAGCAAATCATGACCGAGAACTTCCCTAATCTGGGGAAGGAAACAAGCATTCATGTCCAAGAGGCAGAGAGGACACCTCCCAAAATCAATAAAATCAAATCAATGCCCCAACATATAAGTGAAGCTTGCAAGTTTTAGAGAAAAAGTGAGAATCCTGAGAGCAGTTCAAGACAGGAGTTTTCTTGGGGTGCCTGAGTGGCTCAGTCATTAAACATCTGCCTTCAGCTCGGGTCATGATCCCAGAATCCTGGAATCAAGCCCCGAATCAGGCTCCCTGCTCAGTGGGAAGCCTGCTTCTCCCTCTCGCACTACCCCTGTTTGTTTTCCCTCTCTCGCTGTCTCTCTCACTGTCAAATAAATAAATAAAATCTTAAAAAAAAAAAAGACAGAGGTTCCTTACCTACAGAGAGGGGAATATCAGATTAACATCAGACCTGTCCACAGAAACCTGGCAAGCCAGAAAAGGCTGGCAAAATATATTCAGGGTACTAAATGAGAAAAACATGCAGCCAAGAATACTTTATCCAGCAAGGCTGTCATTCAGAATAGAACTAGATATGAAGAGTTTCCAGGACAGACAGAAAGTAAAAGAATATGTTAACCACCAAGCCACCCCTGCAAGAAATATTAAGGGGGATACTGTAAGCAAAGAGAGACCTAAAGAGTCACATAGATCAGAAAGTGACAGAAGCAATCTACAGAAACAGGGACACAATAAAGCAATAAAATGGCACTAAAATCATCTTTTTTTTTTTTACTATATTCAGTTACCCAAAGTACAGTACATCATAAGTTTTTGTTATCGTGTTCAACGATTCATTAGTTGCCTATAACATCCAGTGCTCATCCCAACACGTGCCCTCCTTAATGCCCATCACCTGGTTACCCCATCCCCCCTCCTCCATCCCTTCTGTAAACTTCAGTTTGTTTATCATAGTCCAGAGACTCTAATGGTTTTTCTCCCTCTCTGATTTCTTACAATTCAGTTTTCCCTCCCATCCCCTGTGGTCCTCCACACTATTCCTTATGTTACACATATGAGCAAAACCATAGGATAGTTGTCTTTCTCTGCTTGACTTATTTCACTTAGGATAATACCCTCCAGTTCCATCCATGTTGATGCAAGTGGTGGGTATTCATCCTTTCCGATGGCTGAGTAATATTCCATTGTATATATGGACCACATCTTCTTTATCCATTCGTCTGTTGAAGGGCATCTCAGCCCCTTCCACAGTTTGGCTATTGTGGACATTGCTGCTATGAACATTGGGATGAATGTGCCCCTTCTTTTTACTACATCTGTATCTTTGGGGTAAATATTTAGTAGTGCAGTTGCTGGGTCATAGGGTAGCTCCAATTTTAACATCTTGAGTAAACTCCATACTGTTTTTCAGAGTGACCGTACCAGCTTGCATTCCCACCAACAGTGTAAGAGGGTTCCCCTTTCTCCATAACCTTGCCAACATTTGTTGTTTCCTGTCTTGTTAATTTCTGCCATTCTAACTGGTGTAAGGTGGTATCTCAATGGGGTTTTAATTTGTATTTCGCTGATAGCTAGTGATGTTGAACATTTTTCATGTGTCTGTTAGCCATTTGTATGTCTTCTTTGGAGAAGTGTCTGTTCATGTCTTCTGCCATTTCTTGACTAGATTACTTGTTTTTTGGGTGTTGAGTTTGAGAAGTTCTTTATAGATCCTGGATGTCAGCCCTTTATCTATTATGTCATTTGAAAATATCTTCTCCATTCCGTGGATTGACTCTTAGCTTTGTTGACTGTTTCCTTTGCCGTGCAGAAGCTTTTTAACTTGATGAAGTCCCAAAAGTTCATTTTTGCTTTTCTTTCCCTTGTATTTAGAGATGGGTCCTGAAAGAAGTTGCTGTGGCCAATGTCAGAGGTTACTGCCTATATTCTCCTCCAGGATTTTGATGGATTCCGGTCTCATATTGAGGTCTTTCATCCCTTCTGAGTTTATCTTTGTGTATTGGGCAAGAGAATGGTTAGCTTCATTCTTCTGCATGGGGTTGTCCAGTTTTCCCAGCACCATTTATTGAAGAGACTGTCTTTTTTTCCATTGGATGTTCTTTCCTGCTTGTCGAGATTAATTGACGATAGAGTTGAGCATCCATTTCTGGGCTCTCTATTTTGTTCCATTGATCTATATGCCTGTTTTTGTGCCAAAACCATGCAGACTTGATGACTACGGCTTTGTAATATAGCTTGAAGTCAGGCATTGTGAGGCCCCCAGCTTTAGTTTTCTTTTTCAACATTCCCCTGGTGATTCAGGGTTTTTTCTGATTCTGATTCCATTTTTCTGATTCCAAATTTTAGGATTGTTTGTTCCAGCTCTGTGAAAAATGTCAATGTTATTCAGATAGGGATTGCATTGAAAGTGTAAATTGCTCTGGGCAGCATAGACATTTTAATGATGTTTATTCTTCAAATCCATGAACATGGAATGTTCCATTTCTCTGTGGCTTCCTCGGTTTCTTTTTCTACTTCAATAGGATTTCAATACTGAATATCCTTATCCAAGAGAATATAAATGAATAAGATCCAAGGCTAAATTAATTTCTCTTGAACAAAGTATTATTGGCTAAACGTCTGGATTTGATTTTTATTGTGGTTGCAACAAATTACCATACTGCTGTCTTAAAAGAAATCAATTTGTTTTCTGATAGTTCTGGAAGTCAGAAGTCTGAAATAGGTCTCCCTGGGCTAAATTCACTCTGTCTGCATAGAAGAGTTCATTCTGGAGGTCTGGGGAGAATAGGTTTACTTGCCTATTCCTGCTTTAGAGCCACCTATACTCTCTGGCTCATGTACCCTCCCTTTATCTTCAAAGCCAGCAAAATAGTATCTCAAAATCTCTCTCTGACTCCAAGCCTTCTGCCTCCCTCTTCTACAATTGGAGGACCCTTGTGATCTATTTAGCCCAGCTGGATAACCAGAATAACTTTTTCCTAGGGTCAAATGACTAGCAATGTTAATACTATTTGCAACCTTAATTCTCCCTTGCCATGACACAAGACATAACCAAAGATTCTATAGATTAAGATGTGGAGATATTTTGGGGACATTATTCTGCCTACTAAAAGTCTTTTTGAGAGGTATATTTGATGTCAACTCAGGAGCCCTCACTTTGAAGAATCAAACACAGAATTTATTTCAGACTCCAGGCTGAGTACTTAGACATTCCTTTCCAAACCACACATGAAGAGGATCACATGGCTTATTTATTAACATCACCCCAAAACTGTAAATGGTAAACATCACCTCAAAAGTATAAATGGTAAAGTTAACCCTCAACTAAATAAATTATCATCTCAAGGTTAAGGGAAAGCACAAAGAGGTTTGACCTCTGGAAGACAGGCAAGTTCATGAGAACGAGGAATACAAAACTGGATTCACCTGACTTCTAATCTGGTCTCCCAGGAACAGAGTCTCAGCAGGAAAAATTTCCTTTCTGTCCAGACCAGTGGCCTACTGGGAACGGAGCATGCCAAGGTAGGAGTAATAATGGGAAAAGTGCTTAATGAGCAGATATACAGAACTTTTTTTTTTTAAAGATTTTATTTATTTGACAGAGAGAGACAGCGAGAGCAGGAACACAAGCAGGTGGAGTGGAAGAGGGAGAAGCAGGCTTCCCGCTGAGCAGGGAGCCCGATGTGGGACTCGATCCCAGGACCCTGGGATCATGACCTGAGCCGAAGGCAGACGCTTAACGACTGAGCCACCCAGGTGCCCAATATACAGAGCTTTAAATATCTCCTCTACCAGAGAACTTCAGCAGAACTTCCGCATGTCAAATCTTGAATTGGCCAGAACATGGTTATTATGGTTTTGTGTTCCAAAATCTGGCTGGGGGACCCATGTTTCACTCCTTCTTGCTCTCCTGTCTGGGAACAGAGCTTCAGTCTCCATCATCAACTATCTAGGGATAAATTCAGGCCTCCACACAGAGACTTTCATCTAATACACCCCTCCCAGGTGAGTCTCAGAGCTCAACAGGTATTTCAGGAAAGGATCAGAGAGAATGGAAGTTGATAACTTTTATCTGAGGTCACCTGAGGCTAGGTAGACTCATTTATAATTAATTTACGTAGTGTGTTCAAAAGAGAAGTGTCCATAGGACCCAGCAATACAGGCATCATTGTTGATGTTACATGGTGGGAATGGAAGTCCAGTTGGATGCGACAGAGGAAGGAAATGGGGGACATAAAGTGGTTCCAGTGAAAGGAGAACATATTGAGTTTTGCAGCTTAGGGGAGTAGGAAAACAGAGTATTAGCTTGGAGGCATGTGCAGTGAACTTTTTAAGATGTGGTGGTTTTGAGCATGTTCTTTATTTATAGAAAGCCCCAGGCCCATTCCGGTAGCTATTCCCTTGCAACAGCAGTTCTTGAGACATACATTTCTCAGCATCTTCTCTCACAGTGAGTATTTACATGAAAAATTGTGTTTCATATGCAAAAAGGGGTATGCTAACTAGCTTTACTTTGTAATACTTCATTACCAAGAGGCATGGAAATGATGGAGGTATTTGTGAGATAGAAGAAAAAACTCAGTCAAATCTCTTCACCTGTGATAATCATTCATCTACTCACAGGAAGGAACTATATTATAAGCTTTTTACTTATACTGACTAACGCTGTCTGCCACCCTAGGAGGATGGATGCTTCTATCCCCACTATTTGAGTAAGGATATTCATATTTGAAATGGGTTAGTTGTCTCTCCCAAGTTCAAACGGCATATATGTGGTAGATCTGACATTCAAAACCTGATTTTCTGATTCCAAAAGTTTTGTATTTTTTTTAAATTTTATTTTATTATGTTATGTTAGTCACCATATATCATTAGTTTTTGATGTAGTGATCCACAATTCATTGTTTTCGTATAAAACCCAGTGCTTTAAAGCATTCAGAAAAGTCTTTTATTATTTCATCTTTAAAAATCCCCTTCTATTATCCTACACTGTGTATTTTCTGTGGTAATTTGCAGGTTTAGTCCCTTTGCACTTTTTTCTAGAGGGATATTCAATCAGTAAAATGTCTTGACATCATAAAAATACCACTCCTTTCTTGTTTAGATACATTATTTTTCCTGCTTTGTTAATTATTCTGGGCAGCAAGGGCATGTGGACTGGGGCTGGAATGCTGCCAGAACCAGGGCAGCTTTCTGCTCATCAGTCTCTCAGGAACCCCCTGAGCTTATTAGATCACTTTTACCCTTCATGTCCCTTTCTTCCCTCTCTGTGTTTTTGGAACTGCTTTTTTATGTTTCTTTAAATACAGGACACAAGGTGATCAGATGAAAATGGAGCCCATGTTTCCATGTCCGTGGGGGGCTTACAAACTAGAATTTAAGTACTATTTATACATTCGTCAGGGAAAAGGTAATCCGATGTTGACAGCTTGCCTTGTACCATTTATTTCAACATTATTGTGGCTGGGGGTGAGGAAAGCATGATAATAACACAGTGCCAGGAGGCCAGAGTTCACTGTATGTCTGTGGTTATGTGTGTGCCTGTGTGTGTGCACGTGTGTGTGTGGCTGCATGAGTAGTCCTCAGGGAAAGGTACCCAAGTTCATATGTTCCAACATGGAACCCTTAAATGCCAAAATGTTAAGCAACAGACGGAAATAAGGAAGGGATCTATCTCTATTTAAAGAATACTTTGGAAAAAAATCAATAGAATATAAAGAACACCATGTGAAGGAAGACTCCCCGTGTGTCCAAGTTCCATCAGTGGCACGAAAGCCAACTCCTTCTTCAACATTCTTTGCCACCACCTCTCATCTCTCTCCCTCTCGCTCATTCCCTCACCAAACTGACTTCATATTGAGATTTGCATATCTAAGGTAAGTGCCTTTTGCAGGGCCTTTGCTCTGTTTTCCCTGCTGGGCACACACCTACCCCAGATACCCTCCTGCTTCCTGCTTAGTCTTTTGTTGAAGCCTCTATTAAAATGTCATCTTTTTTGCAGGTCTTCCTGAACTCCTTTAAAACAAAGCACCTCTTCATCCATTCCTTTTTTTTTTTTTCCATTCCTTTTTATAATGACTTTTTTTCCTTCATAGCACCTGTCACCATCTGACATGGTATAAAATTTTTATTTATATATATATATATATTCCTTCTCCATCATTGGATTGTAAGGATTTTTTCTCTGTTTTTATTTAAATATTAGTTAGTTAATATAAAGTGTAATATTAGTTTTAGGTGTATAATTTAGTGATTCAGCACTTCCATACAACAGTGGACGCTCATCTCAAGAGCCCTCCTTAATCCCCATCATCAATTTCACTCATCGCCCACCAACCTCCCCTCCAGCAATCCTCAGTATGTTCTCTGTACTTAAGAGTCTGTTTCCCGGTTTGCCTCTCTTTTTTCCTTCACTGTGTTCACTTGTTTTGTTTCTTATATTCCACATGTTTCTTATATATATGAATGAAATCACATGGTATTTGGCTTTCTTGGACTGACTTATTTCGCTTAGCATAGTACATTTTAGCTCCATCCACATCATTGCAAAAGCAAGATTTCATACATTTGATGGTGTAGTGATATTCCATTGTATATGTATATGCCACATCTTCTTTATCCATTCATCATTCAATGGATATTTGGGCTCTCTCCATAGTTGACTATGTTGAAAATGCTATTATCATCAGGGTGCATGTACTCCTTCGAATTACTATTTTTGTTTCCTTTGAGTTAATATGTAGCAGTGCAAACTACAGAATATATGATATTCTGTGATATATCTGATAAAGGGTTAGTATCCAAAATATATAAAGAACTTATCAAACTCAACACCTAAAAACACATAATCCATTTATGAAAAAGGCAGAAGACGTGAATAGATATTTTCCAAAGAAAATATCCAGATGGCTCACAGACACAAGAAAAGATATTCAAACATCATTCATCATCAGGGAAATACACATCAAAACCACAATGAGATATCACCTCACACCAGTTAGAATGGCTAAAATTAACAACTAGAAAGCAACAGATGTTGTCAAGGATGCAGAGAAAGGGGAACCATCTTGCATTGTTGGTGGGAATGAAAACTGATGCAGCCACTCTGGAAAACAGTACAGAGATTCTTCAAAAAGTTAAAAATAAAACTACCCCATGATCCAGCAATTGCACTTCTAGGTATTTACCCAAAGGGATGTATGGAGGTTTCTCTTTCAGCACCTTATGCTCTTTGTCTAGAAGATGTCAGTACTCATCATATATTCCTCAAAGGCAGGAAGGCATTTCTCATTAAAACTGTAATACATCCTTCTTAGGGAAAAGGCTGAATGGACAGGAATTCCTAATCAGAGATATCCGGGAACTTCCCTTAAGAGGGATCAGATCTATACAAAAAGTATGTATTTCTTTCTTATTCTTGATAGCAGAATATAAATTGTAGAATATCACTCTGTTAATAATGCCTATTTGCTCCACATCAGAACCAAAATGCTGTTCTCACCTCACAGCTGTCAGAATGGCTAAAATCAACAACACAAGAAACAACAGTTGGTAAGGATGTGGAGAAAGGGGAACCTTTGCCCTGACAGTATTGTTACAAGGTTGCAGGGTTCTTGTTTCATGGAGTCAAAGAATGAATCTCATGGACACAAAAATATGAAGTAAAGTGAAAGTTTATTAAGGGAAGTTAACAACAGAAAGGAAAGGGAAAAAAAGCTCTCTAGAATGAGAGGAGTCTGGAATGGGTTGACACTAAAGGCTTTTACGGTCAGTCTTTTTTTTTTTAATGTTTTATTGTTATGTTAATAACCATATATTACATCATTAGTTTTGGTGTAGTGTTCCATGATTCATTGTTTGTTCATAACACCCAGTGCTCCATGCAGAATATGCCCTCTTTAATACCCATCACCAGGCTAACCCATCCCCCTACCCTCCTCCCCTCTAGAAACCTCAGTTTGTTTTTCAGAGTCCATCATCTCTCCTGGTTCGTCTCCCCCTCTGATTTGCTCCCCCTCATTCTACCTCTCCTGCTATCTTCTTCTTTTTCTTTTTTCTTAAAATATGTTGCGTTATTTGTTTCAGAAGTACAGATCTATGATTCAACAGTCTTACACAATTCACAGCGCTCACCGTAGCACATACCCTCCCCAATGTCTATCACCCAGCCACCCCATCCCTCCCACCCCCGACCACTCCAGCAACCCTCAGTTTGTTCCTGAGATTAAGAATTCCTCTTATCAGTGAGGTCATATGATACATGTCTTTCTCTGATTGACTTATTTCACTAAGCATAACACCTTCCAGTTCCATCCACGTCATTGCAAATGGCAAGATCTCATTCCTTTGATGGCTGCGTAATATTCCATTGTGTATATATACTACCTCTTCTTTATCCATTCATCTGTCGATGGACATCTTGGCTCTTTCCACAGTTTGGCTATTGTGGACATTGCTGCTATAAACATTGGGGTGCACGTACCCCTTCGGGTCCCTACATTTTTATCTTTGGGGTAAATACCCAGTAGTGCAATTGCTGGATCGAATGGTAGCTCTAATTTCAACTGTTTGAGGAACCTCCATACTGTTTTCCAGAGGGGTTGCACCAGCTTGCATTCCCACCAACAGTGTAGGAGGGTTCCCCTTTCTCCACATCCCCGCCAACATCTGTCGTTCCCTGACTTGTTAATTTTAGCCATTCTGACGGGTGTGAGGTCGTATCTCATGGAGGTTTTGATTTGGATTTCCCTGATGCCGAGCGATGTTGAGCACTTTTTCACATGCCTGTTGGCCATTTGGATGTCTTCTTTGGAAAAATGTCTGTTCATGTCTTCTGCCCATTTCTTGATTGGATTATTTGTTCTTTGGGTGTTGAGTTGGATAAGTTCTTTATAGATTTTGGATACTAGCCCTTTATCTGATCTGTCATTTGCAAATATTTTCTCCCATTCTGTGGGTTGTCTTTTGGTTTTGTGGACTGTTTCTTTTGCTGTGCAAAAGCTTTTTATCTTGATGAAATCCCAATAGTTCATTTTTTCCCTGGCTTCCCATGCCTTTGGTGATGTTTCTAGGAAGAAGTTGCTGTGGCTGAGGTTGAAGAGGTTGCTACCTGTGTTCTCCTTTAGGATTTTGATGGACTCCTGTCTCACGTTTAGGTCTTTCAACCATTTGGAGTCTATTTTGCCTCTTTGGTTAAATTTATTCCTAGGTATCTTATGGTTTTGGGTGCAATTGTGAATGGGATCGACTCCTTGATTTGTCTCTCTTCTGTCTTGTTGTTGGTGTATAGGAATGCACTGCTTTCTGTGCATTGATTTTATAGCCTGCTACTTTACTGAATTCCTGTATGAGTTCTAGCAGTTTTGGGGTGGAGTCTTTTGGGTTTTCCACATAAAGTATCATATCATCTGAAAAGAGTGAGAGTTTGACTTCCTCTTTGCCAATTTGGATGCCTTTGATTTCTTTTTGTTGTCTGATTGCTGTGGCTAGGACTTCTAATACTAGTTGAATAGCAGTGGTGAGAGTGGACATCCCTGCCGCGTTCCTGACCTTAGGGGAAATGCTCTCAGTTTTTCCCCATTGAGAATGATATTCGCTGTAGGTTTTTCGTAGATGGCTTTTATGATATTGAGGTATGTACCCTCTAACCCTATACTCTGAAGAGTTTTGATCAAGAAAGGATGCTGTACTTTGTCAAATGCTTTTTCTGCATCTATTGAGAGGATCATATGATTCTTGTTCTTTCTTTTGTTAATGTATTGTATCACGTTGATTGATTTGCGGATGTTGAACCAGCCTTGCAGCCCAGGGATAAATCCCACTTGGTCGTGGTGAATAATCCTTTTAATGTACTGTTGGATCCTATTGGCTAGTATTTTGGTGAGAATTTTTGCATCCATGTTCATCAAGGATATTGGTCTGTAATTCTCCTTTTTGATGGGGTCTTTGTCTGGTTTTGGGATCAAGGTAATGCTGGCCTCATAAAATGAGTTTGGAAGTTTTCCTTCCATTTCTAGTTTTTGGAACAGTTTCAGGAGAATCGGTATTAATTCTTCTTTAAATGTCTGATAGAATTCCCCTGGGAAGCCATCTGGCCCTGGGCTTTTGTTTCTTGGGAGATTTTTGATCACTGCTTCAATTTCCTTAGTGGTTATAGGTCTGTTCAGGTTTCCTATTTCTTCCTGGTTCAGTTTTTGTAGTTGATACATCTCTAGGAATGCACCCATTTCTTCCAGGTTATCTAATTTGCTGGCATAGAGTTGCTCATAATATGTTCTTAGAATTGTTTGTATTTCTTTGGTGTTGCTTGTGATCTCTCCTCTTTCATTCATGATTTTGTTGATTTGGGTCATTTCTCTTTTCTTTTCGATCAGTCTGGCCAGGGGTTTATCAATCTTGTTAATTCTTTCAAAGAACCAGCTCCTAGTTTCGTTGGTCTGTTCTACTGTTCTTTTGGTTTCTAGTTCCTTGATTTCTGCTCTGATCTTTATGATTTCTCTTCTCCTGCTGGGTTTAGGCTTTATTTGCTGTTCTTTCTCCAGCTCCTTTAGGTGTAGGGTTAGATTGTGTATTTGAGACCTTTCTTGTTTCTTGAGAAAGGCTTGTATTGCTATATACTTTCCTCTCAGGACTGCCTTTGCTGTATCCCAAAGATTTTGGACAGTTGTGTTTTCATTTTCATTGGTTTCCATGAATTTTTTTAATTCTTCTTTTATTTCTTGGTGGACCCATTCATTCTTTAGTAGGATGCTCTTTAGCCTCCATGTATTTGAGTTCTTTTCAACTTTCCTCTTGCGATTGAGTTCTAGTTTCAAAGCATTGTGGTCTGAAAATATGCAGGGAATGATCCCAATCTTTTGGTACCGGTTGAGACCTGATTTGTGACCTAGGATGTGATCAATTCTGGAGGTTGTTCCATGGGCACTAGAGAAGAATGTGTATTCCGTTGCTTTGGGATAGAATGTTCTGAATATGTCTGTGAAGTCCATTTGGTCCAGTGTGTCATTTAAAGTCTTTATTTCCTTGTTGATCTTTTGCTTAGATGATCTGTCCATTTCAGTCAGGGGGGTGTTAAAGTCCCCCACTATTATTGTATTTTTGTCAATGTGTTTCTTTGCTTTTGTTATTAATTGCCTCATATAATTGGCTGCTCCCATGTTTGGGGCATAGATATTTACAATTGTTAGATCTTCTTGTTGGATAGACCCTTTCAGTAGGATAGAGTGTCCTTCCTCATCTCTTATTACAGTCTTTGTTTTAAAATCTAGTTTGTCTGATATAAGGATTTCCACCCCAGCTTTCTTTTAGTGTCCATTAGCATGGTAAATTGTTTTCCACCCCCTCACTTTCATTCTGGCGGTGTCTTTGGGTCTAAAATGAGTGTCTTGCAGACAGCATATGGATGGATCTTGTTTTTTAATCCAATCTGATAGCCTGTGTCTTTTGATTGGGGCATTTAGCCCATTTACATTCAGGGTAACTATTGAAAGGTATGAATTTAGTGCCACTGTATTGCCGGTAAGGTGTCTGTTACTGTATGTTGTCTGTGTTCCTTTCTGATCTTTGCTGCTTTTAGGCTCTCTCTTTGCTTAGAGGACCCCTTTCAACATCTCTTGGAGGGCTGGTTTCGTGTTTGCAAATTCCTTTAGTTTTTGTTTGTTCTGGAAGCTTTTTCTCTCTCCTTCTATTTTCAATGACAGCCTAGCTGGATATAGTATTCTTGGCTGCATATTTTTCTCGTTTAGTGCTCTGAAGATCTCTTGCCAGTCCTTTCTGTCCTGCCAGGTCTCTGTGGATAGGTCTGTTGCCAATCTAATATTTTTACCATTGTAGGTTACATATCTCTTCTCCCGAGCTGCTTTCAGGATTTTCTCTTTGTCTCTGAGACTCGTAAGTTTTACTATTAGATGTCGGGGTGTTGACGTATTGTTATTGATTTTGAGAGGGGTTCTCTGTGCCTCCTGGACTTTGATGCTTGTTTCCTTCCTCACATTAGGGAAGTTCTCTGCTATTATTTGCTCCAATATACCTTCTGCCCCTCTCTCTCTTTCTTCTTCTTCTGGGATCCCAATTATTCTAATGTTGTTTCATCTTATCATATCACTTATCTCTCGAATTCTACCCTCGGGATCCTATAGTTGTTTCTCCCTCTTTTTCTCAGCCTCTTTATTTTCCATCATTTGGTCTTCTATACCACTGATTCTCTCTTCTGCCTCATTTATCCTAGCAGTTAGTGCCCCCATTTTTTATTGCACCTCATCAATAGCCTTTTTGATTTCGACTTGGTTAGATTTTAGTTCTTATTTTCTCCAGAAAGGGTTTCTCTAATAACTTCCACGCTTTTTTCAAGCCCAGCTAGTATCTTTAAAGTCATGATTCTGAACTCTAGGTCCGACATCGTACTAATGTCCGTATTGAGTAGGTCCCTGGCTGACGGTACTACCTCTTGTTCTTTATGCTGAGGTGATTTTTTTCGTCTTGTCATTTTGTCCAGAGGAGAATAGATGAATGAGAGAACCAAATGCTAACAGGTTTACAACGGCCCCAGGAAATATACTGTATACAAATCAGAAAAGACCTGAAACCAGGGGAAAAGAAAGGGAAAGAAAGAAAAAAGAAAGAGAAAAAAAAAAAGAAAAAAAAAGATAAAAACAAAAACAGAACAATACAAAAAAAGCAGAATGTGATCAGATATGATCAGGCTAGTGCATAGATCAGTGCCACACACTAGATTTTGGGCGTATTTTGGTCTGTTAGAAAAAAGTGCCTCCTAAAATTTTAAAGGAAGAAAGACATATATGTACAAAATAAGGGTTGATACAATGAAGGGATAGAAGATGCCTGTAAGGATGAAAATTATAGAAGATTTTATAAAAGGACTTGGTAAGTTAAGAAGTTGTTTGAAAAAAGAAAGAAGATTTAAAAATAAAAAGGGAGAGAATGTGATCAGGCAGGAGACTAAAACAGAGCCATACACTAGTGATTTAGGGTATATTTTGATCTGTTAGAAGAAACTGTATCTCAAAATTTTAAAGTGAGAACAACTTATATATATATGCCAAAAATAAGGGTAACTACTATGAAGGGATAAAATATGACTCTAAAAATAAAAAATAAAAATGTTTTTTTTTTTTAAAAGAGATTGATAAGATGTTGGTTGAAAAAGGGAAAAAGAAAAAAAACAGTTAACAAAAATTAACTTTGATGAACTAATGAATCATGGTAAAAAAAAGCCATGAATTCTATCTGCAGTATTCCCCTAGTGCTGGAGTTCTCCCGTTCTCCTTGATCGGTAAACTTGGTCTTGGCTTGCTGGCTGTTCGTGCTGATCTTCTGGGGGAGGGGCCTGTTGCTGTGGTTTCCAAATGTCTTTGCCGGAGGCTGAATTGCCCCGCCCTTTTCGGTCCGGGCTAAGCAAGCTGCTCGGGTTTGCTCTCAGGAGCTTTTGTTCCCTGCAAGCTCTCCGTACAGCCTTGGAGGACCAGGGCAAAAATGGTGGCCTCCCAATCTCCACCTGGAGGAGCTGAGAACTCGGGGCCCCGCTCCTCAGTGCGCCCCCAGAGAAAAGCAGTAACTCCCTTCTCCCCGGCCGCACTCCGTGCTCACCCAGCCTGTGACCGAGCATTTCTATCTCTGGCACCTGACCCCGTGTGGAGTCTCCAAACCCAGCAGATCCCTGCAGTGCGCTCCCGCGCCGCTCCTCCCTGGGAAGGAAGGGGAGTTTCCCCGGATCTGCCGCTTGTTGGGTCCCTGCTGCAGGAGCAGTGGCCTGACTGGGCCGCGGATCACAGTTTATGGCAACCCCAAGCTGAGAGCCTGCGCCTCAGCTCCGTCTCTGCAGCCGGCTTCCCTGCTCCGACACCTGGGAGCTCTGGCGCACTCAGGCTACCCCAGTCTTTCTGTGACCCCAAGAGTCCTGAGACCACACTGTCCCGGGAAGATTCCAGCCCCTGCTTAGCCACTGGAGCAACATCCCTCAGCAGAGCCGACTTATAACAGTTCCGATTTTGTGCTCCGCGGCTCTATCACTTGCCAGAAGCGGCCGGCGGAGGCCTGTCCCCCGCCGTCTATCCTCCCGAATATCGCCTCGGATTCACTTCTCCGCACGTCCTACCTTCCAGTAAGTGGTCGCTTCTCTATTCAGATAGTTGTTGCTACTCTCCTCTTTGATCTCCTGTTGAGTTCGTAGGTGTTCAGAATGGTTTGATCCCTATTCAGCTGAATTCCTGAGACCAGACGAAATCTAGGTCTCTTACTCCTCCGCCATCTTGCTCCGCCTCCGCCACGGTCAGTCTTTTTTATCGAATATTGACCAGGGAACTTGGTAAATATCTCATCTATAACATTTAAGACAAACAAAGTGAATTTGTAGCTATCATGTGAATATCTCATCTATATTTGGGACAAACAAGGTGGATTCCTTATTTCCCTTCTCCCTGGATAATATCTTGTCTATAACATTTCTCTGCATCTGGGATTTCTGTGAGCCTGGTTAATTAGCTCTGCAGGAGCCTAGTCAGGGCATTCAGGAGCCTCCTACCTCTCCCTGCCTATACCTTATCCCTTTCCTTACTCAGGGGGAATGCAAACTGGTGGAGCCACTCTGCAAAACGATGTAGATTCCTCACAAAGTTAAAAAATAGGGATGCCTGGGTGGCTCAGTCAGTTAAGCATCTGCCTTTGGCTCAGGATCCTGGGATCCAGTCCCACATCAGGCTCCTTGCCCAGCGGGGATCCTGCTACTCTCTCCCTCCACCCCTCCCCCTCCTTGTGTGTGAGTTCTCTCTCTCTCTCAAATAAATAAAGTTTTTTTAACGTTAAAAATAGAACTGACCTAGACCCAGCAATTGCGCTATTAGATATTTACCAAAAGAATACAGAAATATTAGTTCAAAGAGATATATGCACCTTAATGTTTTTAGCAGCATTATTCACAATAACCAAACTATGGAAACAGCTCAAGTGTCCATCAATAGATGAATGAATAAAGAAGATGTGGTATATATAGTACAATGGAGTATTTCTCATTCATAAAACAAAATGAAATCTTGCCATTTGCAATGACACAGTGGAACTAGAGAGTATTATGCTAAGCGAAATAAGTCAGAGAAAAACAAATACCATATGATTTCACTCATATGTGGAATTTAAGAAACTAAACAAATGAGCAAAAGGGGAGAAAAAAAAGAGAGAGAGACAAACCAAGAAATAGACTCTTAACTACAGACAACACACTGATGGTTACCAGAGGGGATGTGGTGGGAGGATGGAGGAAATAGGTGACGGAAATTGGGGAGGGGACATGTGATGATCACCACGTGTTGTATGGAGCACTGAATCACCATACTGTACACACGAAATGAATATTAAACTGGAGGTTAACTAACTGGAATTTAAATAAAAACTTAAAAAATAAAAAAATGAATAAAGTACATAAATGAAGCCCATTTGCTTGAAAATTATTATCTTATTTTTTTTCTTCCCCTGTAGTCACCACCACCACATGGAATCAGACAATGATACACAAATTTCAGAGTTTCTTCTTCTGGGATTATCAGAGGACCCAGAACTGCAGCCCCTCATATTTGGGCTTTTCCTCTCCATGTACCTGATCACTGTGTGTGGAAGCCTGCTCATCATCCTGGCCGTCAGCTCAGACTCCCACCTCCACACCCCCATGTACTTCTTCCTCGCCAACCTGTCATTTGCAGACATCTGTTTCACCTCCACCACCGTCTCCAAGATGCTGTGGAACATCCAGACTCAGAGCCAAGTCATCACCTATGCCGGCTGCATCTCACAGATGTACTTTTTCATACTCTTTGGAGGTTGGGATGATTTTCTCCTGACTGTGATGGCTTATGACCGCTTCGTGGCCATCTGTCACCCCCTGCACTACACGGTCATCATGAACCCCTGGCTTTGTGGACTGCTGGTTCTGGTGTCCTGGGTCATCAGTGTCCTGAATTCCTTGTTACAGAGCTTAATGGTGTTGCGGCTGTCCTTCTGTACAGAGGTAGAAATTCCCCACTTTTTCTGTGAACTCAATCAGGTGGTTGGGCAGGCCTGTTCTGACATGTTTCTTAACGACATGGTGATGTATTTTGCAACTGTGCTGCTGGGTCTTGCTCCCCTGCCTGGGATCCTTTACTCTTACTTTAAGATTGTTTCCTCCATATGTCAGATATCATCAATTCAGGGCAAGTATAAAGCTTTTTCCACCTGTGCATCTCACCTCTCCATGGTCTCCTTATTTTATTGTACAGGCTTAGGAGTGTACCTTAGCTCTGCTGCTCCCCAGAGCTCCCACTCAGGTGCAGTAGCCTCGGTGATGTACACGGTGGTGACGCCCATGCTGAACCCCTTCATCTACAGCCTGAGGAACAGAGACATAAAGAGGGCCCTGAAAAGAATTGTTGGGATTCCGGTAATTTAAGGGTCAGTAGTCTCGGGGTTGAAGAAGTGCCCATGATTGCAGGGCTCAGAGCCTCAGAGTCAGGAACTGCCATTCTTTGATCAGACTATGGAGGTAGAATCGACTCCTTCTATTTCCTTCCTGGAATTTCCATTAGTTTGAATTCAACTTTTCCATACATTTAAGTAACTCACTTTATTAACCTTCTATTCTGTCTGATACACAGACAGGTTTCACTTTGTCTACCTTCATATATTCCTAATGATTTCCCCAACCTTGAATCACAAATGCCTGGAAATTTCTGTATCTTACAAGGGCCAAGTTGGATTTCTTCAAACTAATTTCATTTCAAGTAAATTTTCCCTAGATTTCCCCAAAGAATAATCATGGGTTGTATTCTTCATATGGAAGATACTACCTTGGCCACTAAGCCCTTCATATAACCTTATTGTGGAGGAGAATACAAAACCACAGTTCTCACCCTGAGTCTGTTAGTCTTTTTACACATATACCCTTACTCCTCTTCCTGAAAATGTGGTCTCTAACATTGTTCTCTTTAAGTCTCGGGCTACTGACAGGGATGCTTAGGCTAGGAAAGCCCAGACATTCCCCTGCACCCCTGTGCTTGTAAACATTCCCATAAATGCTTCCCTGACCAGAGTTTCTGCTGTGGCTGCACCAGCCCCATGGTTCTTATTGTGACTGTAACACACACCTCAGCAACATCCATCAAAGAACTCTAAAAAACCAAGGTTTATTCCTCACAGGTCCTGGAGGGCACATGGAAAAACCAAAGGCCATTTGGGGAGGTCTCAGAGGAGGAGAGAGGCATTGACAGGGAGAAAGAGAGAGCATCACTGAGGGGTTTGTCTTTATTAAGGTTCATGACCAGAGTATATAGGGGTTTGCGGGTTCATGCTTTATTAGAGAATCTTATATGATTAGAATTTGGGTGCTGAATGGGGAAAAGCAGGGTCACTCATGTGTCAGTATGAAGGCTACCAGGGCTTTCTGAAGAGGTATTTCATGGCTGGGGGCAGCCTGAGGGCTTATCTGGTAATAGTGTTCCACAATTGTGTTTATTCAACATGGTTGTCCTTGAATTGCATACCTAAGAAATCAAAAGCTTAATTTCAGGTACTTACTCTACAAACATGCTCCTGTGTTTCCTAACCAGTATCCTCCTTTTTTCCCCAGAGGTAGAATTTACTTATTCATCAGTTGTATATAACACCCAGTGCTCATCCCATCCAGTGCCCTCCTCAATGCCCATCACCCGGTTACTCCATTACCCCACCCACCTCCCCTCCAGCAGCCCTCAGTTTGTTTCCTGGAGTCAGCGTCTCCTATGGTTTGCCTCCCTCTCAATTTTCACCTTATGCTATTGTTACTGTAATTCAGCTCAATATACGGAATTCCTACCATAGCCACATGCAAACACTGATTAGCAAGAATATCTCTTCCAGTGCAGTCTACATAGAAAGACAAATTAGAATAAGTAAATTGACCTTATATTTTCTTAGTGTCAGGATGACCATAAGTATGATGAAGCAAAATTTCAAAACACTCATTTTGTTACTAGGCAAAATATTTTTCTTTCTTTCTTTTTTTTTTTTTTTCTACATCACAGCTCATGCTGTGCATCTATTTATTGGAGCATGAAAGATTGATGTCCACAACTGAGGAGGTTTATTCACTGAGGTGAAGTGTTGGTTAGAGTTTTCTATGTTTTATCACCCATTATCTCCCTATTTCTACTAGAAAACATCCAATGCTACCTGCTAATATGGCTCTTTCTATTGTTACACAAAATAATTCCCTTTTCCTAATATCTGTCACAAATGCTAAGGGATAGTGAATGAATAGTATCAACATCATTCATTTTGTACCTTCTTCCTCCTCAGAAATCTCTCCCACCTGCATGACCAGAGGACGCTTCACAGATAAGCTGAATGTCCTGCTGGTCATGTGGTTCAGGATCACCATTTCTTCTGCACCAATATGCATGTCCTTCAAACTGTCCCAGTGGCCCAGAAGGAAGCCCACATATAGTCAGCTGGTCCTAACGTCATCAGAAATAAACTTGAATAACAGAAAGATCATGACTGCTCTCCTTAATATCAGATCATAGACCACAAATAAAAAGCAGCACATGTTCTAATTGCCTCATGTCTGTTTGTGAGATTATTGTGTCAGCTTCTGCTGTTTAACAGGTTGTCCTTGTCAAATGGGATATTATACTGGTGTGGGGTGGTCAAATGCAATGGTCAAGAAATAATTCTTGAGACAATTTTGGCGCAAAGATATGCTTTTATTATAGCACAGAGACAGGACCTCGGGGCAGAAAGAGCTTCCCTGGGATTGTGAAGAGTGGCTGATTCTTGGGGAGGGAGGGGGGTAGAGAAAATGTAAGTTTCTGAGGAAATTCTGTGCGCGGAACATGAGGTTTACAGGACCTTAGAGGGCTGGCTATTGTCAAGATGAGGTTGCTGTCAGTATCTAATGAAACATCAACATTAAGGCAGCCCTGAGTTCCTCGGGTGGTGTCATGCTCTGAATGTCTGAGGGATTCAACAGAGGCTGCAGATTGTAAGGAGATTGACTTTTACCTACATTTCTCTTGCCTTTGTTCTCCTCATCAATTATGTCTTTACAATCAAATGGCATTATATTCTCAGAAGCATTTCTGATCTCTGACGGGCTCCTCAGGGGTCTGTGGTCAGGAGTGAATCTCTAAGTTGTGTTTCTAAGGTTCATCCACGGTGTTGTATGTGGCTGGAGTGTTCTTCTGTCTCAGCCAATTTATGGCCTTATTACTACATTTCTACATGTAAGATATTCTATTTAGAAATTAAATAAAATTAAGTGAATCGTTTGAATTTCATCCCACTGTTCCTGCATCTAAGGAAAACACTTGTTTTCCTTCCCTGTTCGAAGAGGTCTCTCCCAAACTGTCAATGGAGAGTCAGCTACCTGTGCTCTAGGCCCTACTCTTAGCCATACACCATAGACATTTTCCACTTAATTCAATTATTGGAGTATAATGACATACAATAAACTGCATATTTAAAGTATAGAATTTGATGAATTAAAGGAGCTACACGAAAAGGAAGAGTACATAGTGCATATTTCAATTTGTATATAATAAGATTGTTAGGTAAGCTTCAACTGCTCTGTTAGGTAATTATTAAAAATTTAAGCTCCCTGAGCCTCTTTCTTTATTTCTCAAGGCAGTGCAGAATACTAAATATAATGTTAAATGAATCTTGTTAGAAAAGAACGAAATGTATGGAAATTCATTTTTTTTACTCCTAAGAAAACATTCCAGTATAGTGGTTGTGACTTGTGTGTGTGTGTGTGTGTGTGTGTGTTTGTACACATTTTTCTTTAAAATAAGCCCACTCCCAAATGTTTATACAATTTATGATATCATCTTTTATGTTGAAAGAAAACTTGAGGGAGAGTTGGAAAGGGTAGCACTGAAAAAGAATGAATGGTTGAACTAACATGAAATAAAAAGGTGCAGATATATATATATATATAGACACAAAATCATAAATTACAATGAGTGACCTTAATTTTGATCCTGAGTTCCTTTGCTATGTCACTGCCTCAAAGGCCCCAGAATCAAACCACAGGCACATTTATGCCACGAGGAATTCACCATACCAGCTGATGGGGCAGAATGTCTCCAAACTGATTTAATTTTTTTTCTAATTAATGTGGGTTCTTCAAATGTAATTTGCCCTATCCAAGGGAAGTGCTGAATGAATTGGAAAGATTAAACTTAATATCCTCAAATAATTTCATTGACTGTGTCCATATGAGATTCCTCCTGCTGCTGTAAAATATCCCCACACTACTTGTTTAAAACAAACACACATGTACTCTTAACTTCTGGAAGCAGAAGCTTGAAAGGAGTATCATACTGCCCATAGTAACATGTCTGTACAGTTAAGTTCCTTCTGGAGGCACACGGGAGAATCTGTTTTCTTTCCAATTCTAGTCTCAATTTTTGGCCACCTGCATTCTTGCTTCATGGCTCTTCCTCCAGCTTCAGAGCCAGCAGGGCAGCATTTTCAAAGTCTCTCTGACACCAACTCTTTTGTCTCCCTCATCAACATTTGGAGGACCATTGTGATTACCTTGTCCCACCTGGACAACCATCGCTAATCTTTTTATCTTAATAGCAGTTGATTAGCAAATCCTGTTCAATCTGCTACCTTAATCCTTCCTTGCTATAAAAAGTAACACCTTAAAAGTACTAGGGATAGTTCTATTTTGAACTTTTTGAGGAACCTCCACATTGTTTTCCAGAGAGGCTGCACCAGCCTGCATTCCCACCATTGGTGCTAGAGGGTTCCCCTTTCCCACATCCTCACCAACACCTCTTTTTTCACGAGCTGTTACTTTTAGCCATTCTGACAGGTGTGAGGTGGTATCTCATTATGGTTTTGATTTGTATTTCCCTGATGATGAAGGATGTTGAGCATTTTTTCATGTGTCTGTTGGCCATTTGTGAAGACTGATATTTTTACCTATTCCTTGCTGATCTGAATGCCTTTCATTTCTTTTTGTTGTCTGATTGCTGAGGCTAGGACTTCCAGTACTATGTTGAACAACTGATTACAGTGAACATCCCTGTCGTGTTCCTAACGTTAAGGGAGAAGCTCTCAGTTTTTCCCCATTGAGGAGGATATTAGCTGTGGGTCCATCCGACATGGCCTTTTTGGTTTTTTTGTGTTTTTTTATTATGTTCAGTTAGCCACTGTATAGCACATCATTAGTTTTTCATGTAGCGTTCAATGATTCATTAGTTACATATAACACCCAGTGCTCATCACAACACGTGCTTACATGGCCTTTTTGATTTTGAGGTATGTTCCTTCTCTTCCTACTGTCTTGTGGGGTTTTTTTAATTTAATTTAATTTTATTCTGTTATGTTAGTCACCATACAGTACATCATTGTTTTTTGATGTAGTGTTCCATGATTCATTGTTTTTGTATGACACTCAAGGCCCACCAAATACTTGGATATTCAGTGTGGACAGATCACTAGACAGCATCAAGCACCATGTCTACAATGTAGATTGGAGTTCATAAATGTACTTCCTCAGGGATAAGATGTTTATAAAATTAAATCAAACAATCCCTATGAGATGCAAGCTCATGTTATAGTACACAAAAATATCTAAACACATCTGTTATAATTATGAACCATTTTATGACAAAGGGCTATGTGATAACTCTTAACATACAAAGAAATTCCTAATTGTAACAGCAAACATGCCTTGAAGCCAATGTGTGTGAAGGACAAGGTTTATTTTATTATTATATTATATTATCTTGTATTATATTATAAGAAGAAGCCTCTTCTCTGCCTTTTTGAAAAGAAGAATAGACCCTGTCTTGAGAGAGCAGGACTGGGTCCCCACCACGTGTAAATTCTTTGAGGATAAAGAGACCTAATCCAGGCAGGTTACTAGGTCTTAGACTTGGGAGAAAATTATAACTTGGAGCTGAGATAAGATGCTAGGAGATTCACACATCAAGAAGGGGGCAAGTACAGGGAAAGGGAGTAAAAGGAATTTTAAAAATTACCAAAAACTGGATTCACTTGACCTCTAACCCTGTCTTTTGGGAACTGAGATTCATTAAGAAAGCATCCTTTCTGTCCAGAGACTTTTCCACTTGGGAATCACGTGCATAGAGACTGGAGTCACAAGAGGGAAATGTGCCTAATGAGCAGACAGAGGGAGCTGTGAATACCTCCTCATCTCCAGTCCGTCAGCCCGGGCAACCTTGGATGGGAAGGACCATGCTTCTTGTCTGTTTGTTCCAAGTCCTTATTCTGGCTGGAGTTCGATGTTTCACTCCCTCCTGCCTCGGATGAGGACAGAGCTTTAGGCCCTATCATCTGCTGTCCAGGGAGGAATTCAGACTTCCTCAGGACACCTTCCTGTCAGACACCCCAGCCAGGTGAGTCCAACCCCCCAGTGGACCGTGGATGACAGGATCAGAATGGAAGCCAAGAACATCGATCAATCATCACCTGAGAGCCAATTCAACTTAGTCCAGAGCAAAAGATCCCTGTGTTTGTTTGATTGATTGATTGATTGGCTGATTGACTGATTGTTTGACTCAGAGCTAATGTCAATTTCACAGAGTGACTGCTACTCACACTTTTGAAGGTCTTTTATATTCTTTATCATTAAATTGCTATTATTGCAATGCTAGAAAAAGTATGTTGAGATTGTTAAACTCAAAGTGTGGTTCTAATCCGGTGTGATTTTTGTCCCGAGGGTCATTGATCACTGTCTGGAGCCAGCTTTGCCTGTCACAGTGGAGAGAGGTGCATGGAGGTAATGTCTAAACACCCTACAATGCACAGGACACCCCAGGGCAGGCTCTGGCCAGAATGTCCATGGTGCAAAGATAGAGAAACCATGAGGTAAAGAATATCAGTATTTGAATCACAGCTGCATTCAAGTTCTGCCTTCAATCTTGTAACAACTTACATTTCTGCCAACAAATTCACAATAGCCCCTTGGCCACCAGTTTAAAAGTTCCAACCACAAAGAATGTAACAACCCTATATAGTTTTTGTTCCCCAGGCTGCTGGTGATAGAGATGTTTCTTACTGTTCTTAAACTATCCCTCAGGTTCAGTGAACTTCATATATTTGATGATCATTCTTACTGGGTTTTATTATTATATACCCATATGTTATTCTCCTTCTCAAGCTCTCTTTTATTTTTAAAACACTATCAGCATTTCAAATGATTTCTTCAGATCCTTATTTCTCAATTGACTTTTGGAACATATTTTGACCATAAAAATTTGACATTTTATTTAAATACATCTACCTGCTTACTTCTGAGTTTCTTGTTATATTTAAGTGGTGTTGTCCAACTGAAATTTTTGTGTGTAGTTTTCTTCATGTTCTAATATATGCTATGGTTACACCAATACTGAGGTCATAATCCTCTGAGTTTGAGTAAGATCTGAGAGAGGGGACCAATTTCATATTCTTCCAAATAGATATCCCTTTATGCCACCATTTATTTAGCAATCCAGCCTTTTCCAATGAAACTGAAATGCAATCTTGCCATGTAGTAAATGTCCTTATACATTGAGACCTAATTCCTGACACATACAACAAATAAAAACTGAGGACCCGTCATGGACCAGAACATTTGAGGGACATTACATGTTATTATATGTAATATAACATTACATGTTATATCCTTTCATATCTAGGTTTTTTCCAATTTAGTTATTTTTTTTAAGATTTTATTTATTTATTTGAGAGAGAGAATGAGATAGAAAGAGAGAGCATGGTGGGGGGGTTTCCGAGGGAGAAGCAGACTCACTGCTGAGCAAGGAGCCCGACGTGGGACTCGATCCCGGGACTCCAGGATCATGACCTGAGCCAAAGGCAGTCGCTCAACCAACTGAGCCACCCAGGCGCCCTCCAATTTAGTTATTAATCCATGTCGATATCATTGATGATTGCTATTTTATATCCCATTTCAATTTGTTTTGGTTTTTCATACAAATTCGCCTAGGACAGTTGTATTGAAACTACTCATTTTACATTTTAACCTGGTTTTGTGATCCCTTCATATTTTTCATTCTCTAACTTTTCATATTCTTAGGTCTTTTTATATTAAGCACTTATATTCACATAACTTGGTGAAAAAAACAAAAGTAAACCAGGAAGGTGAAGTCCATGAACTTTTGAATCATGTATCATAACAGTGAGGACAGAGCACAATGAAATAAATGTGTGTATGATATGAAGCCTGCAGACAGAATTATCTGAAGCAAATTATTTTTTTTGAGGCAAATTATTGAGTACAAAATGATTTAATTGTCATGGTGTGGACAGGATTACAGAGCATGGTCTGTGGACCCCTTTGCACCTTGGATGAAATCCAGTTTGAGGATTAGAGTGTTCCCCTTGGGTTTGTCAAAGGAGAGAACAATACCCAAAGCCCAAGAATATCAATAAAAAGATGCCACATAAGAGAAGGGAGAAAGGCACTAACCTCATCCCCTATCAGACCACATATAAAAGAATCGGCCAAATAATGATGCAGGAGGTACAGGAAAAATAAGTCTTCTATGCTTGATATAAAAAATGCCCAACTTTTGTTGTTTTATGTACACTTCCTTTTGTGAGGTGTTGGTTTAACCCTTTGCTAATTTGGGGAGTGTACTATATATCTATATATTACACCCAATTAGAACCACACATTGAGTTTAACAATCTCAACATAATTCTTCTAGCATTGCAGTAATGGCAATTTAATGGTAAAGAATATGAAAGACCCTCAAAAGTGTGAGTAGCAGACACTCTGTGAAATTGACATTAGCACTGAATAAATTAATCAATTATATATATGCATATATATACATATAAACATAAATATGTATATATGTATATATATTATTTGTCCATGGGAGGCTTAAGAATTGGCATTTCTGCACTTTACAGGAGAAAGATCACTTACCTGGCCTAGTTGGGTTGGATCCATTCCTAACATAACCAGGATAGTGAGGCTGAGAAAGACAGGGGAATAACACAACCCAGGAGGCCATGGTGTCCTGCATGCATGTGACTTTAGAGTGTGAGCAGTCCCCACAACAGGGTGCCAGGGCTCATAACTTCCAAGGTGACACAACACAGGGGCCACTAAGAAGGGGATCTTGTTCAATTCATGGGATGCCTCTGCAACATGATGAATACAGTGGGAGAGGCAGTGTGCACAAGGAAGTCCCTGTGCCTTGAGGGTTCAGAGGTAGCAGAGAGGCCACTTCCCTCCTCAGCATGTCGGACAGCCTCTCTCCTCAGTCTCCCTCCTGTTCATTCCCCTTGCAGCGCTGGCTTTGCTTCTTTGACTTGAACCTTGGAAACAAGTACCTCCCTCGACGCTTTTGCACTGGCCATTCCCTTTGCTGGGCGCACACTTCGCCCATATTCCTTCATCTACCCCTCTGTCTTACATGAGGTCTGTGTTCCAGTGTCACCTTGTTTGCAGAATGGCCTACATACCCATGAAAATAGCATGCCCTATTCACTCTCTGCTTTATCCCTGCTTTCCTTTTCTTCATACCACCTGCCACCGCTTGAAATATTATTTAAATTTCTTATTTGTTAATGTATTCTTTCTCCATCATTGAATGATAGGGACTTTTGTTCTTTACCACCCCATACTCCTTGCTTACACAATGCCTAAAATGTAGACAGCACTTAATTTATTTTTCAGAAGCTTACAATAATTTTTAAATTAAAATTATAGAATACATGGCCTTCGGGAAAAAAGTGATTGGAACAAAAATTCCAAAACTATGGGGGTATAGAAGTTCCCCTAAAGTGGACCATATGTAAGCACAACATATTAAAGTGAATTTCTAGAACATAAAATTTAAAAAGTAGCATTTAAAAACTGAGCATAATACCAGATCGTGTGAAAATTAGTCATGCTCTTTGCTTCTGTCCTTGAAGTCACCTCCACCACATGGAACCAGGAAATGAAACACAAATTTCAAAGTTTCACCTTCTAGGACTATCAGAGGACCCAGAACTGCAGCCCCTCGTATTTGGGCTTTTCCTCTGCATGTACCTAATCACTGTGCTGGGGAACCTGCTCATCATCCTGGCCGTCAGCTCAGACTCCCACCTCCACACCCCCATGTACTTCCTTCTCGCCAACCTGTCCTCTGTAGACATCTGCTTCACCTCCACCACCATCCCCAAGATGCTATGGAACATCCAGACTCAGAGCAATGTCATAAGCTACGCAGGCTGCATCACACAGATTTATTTTCTCATACTCTTTGCTGGGTCAGAAGTCTTTCTCCTGACTGTGATGGCCTATGACCGGTTTGTGGCCATCTGCCACCCCCTGCACTACACAGTCATCATGAACCCCCAGCTCTGTGGACTGCTGGTTCTGGTGTCCTGGATCATGTCTATCCTGAATTCCTTGTTACATAGTTTAATGATGTTGCGGTTGTCCTTCTGTAGACACTTCCAAATCTCCCACCTCTTTTGTGAACTCATTCAGATGATCCAACTTGCCTGTTCTGACACCTTTCTTAATAACTTGGTGATGTATTTTGCAGTTGTCCTGTTGTGTGGTGGTCCTTTTGCTGGGATCCTTTATTCTTATTCTAAGATTCTTTCTGCCATATGTAGAATATCATCAGCTCAAGGCAAGTATAAAGCATTTTCCACCTGTGCATCTCACCTCTCCGTTGTCTCCTTGTTTTATTGTACATTGCTTGGTGTGTACCTTAGCGCTGCTGCTCCCCAGATCCCCCACTCAGGTACAGTGGTCTCTGTGATGTACACGGTGGTCACGCCCATGCTGAACCCCTTCATCTATACCCTGAGGAACAAAGACATAAAGAGGGCTCTGAAGGGAATCATTGGGGTTCCAGTGATGTAAGGGCCAGTCGTTCTGGGGCTGAAGAAGTGCCCATGATTGCAGGGCTCAGAGCCTGAGAGCCAGGAACTGCCATTCTTTGATTAGACTGTGGAGGTAGAAACATCTCCTTCTATATATTTCCTGGAATTTCCATTTGTTTGAATTCAACTTCTCCATACATTTAAAATAACTCATTTTATTAACCTTCTACTCTATCTGATATACACACAGTTTTCCCCTTTCTCCATAATATACTTTTAAAAGTTTTTTCCAACCTTGATCAAAAATATTTGGAAATTCTCATTTATTTCACGGGGTACCATGGATTTCTTCCTTTTTTTTTTTAATTTTTTAATGTTACGTTAGGCAGCATACAATACATCATTAGCTTTTGATGTGGTGATCCACGATCCATTGTTTTCCTATAACACCCAGTGCCCCATGCAGTACGTGCCCTCCCTAATACCCATCACTGGGCTAACCAAACCCCCCTCAAACCTCCTTTCTAAAACCCTGTTTGTTTCCCAGAGTCCATAGTCTCTCATGGTTCATCTCTCCCTCTGATTTCCCCCCTTCATTTTTCCCATCCTTCTCCTAATGTCCTCCCTGCTATTCTTTATGTTCCACAAATAAGTGAAACCATATGATAATTGACTTTCTCTGCTTCACTTATTTCACTTAGCATCATCTCCTCCAGTCCCATCCATGTTGATGTAAAAGTTGGGTATTCATCCTTTCTGATGGCTGAGTAATATTCCCTTGTATATACGGACCACATCTTCTTTATCCATTCATCTGTTGAAGGGCATCTGGGCTCTTTCCACAGTTTGGCTATTGCGGACATTGTTGCTATGAACGTTGGGGTGCATATGGCCCTTCTTTTCACTACATCTGTATCTTTGGGGTAAATACCCCAAAGACTGTCTTTTTTCCATTGCATATTTTTTTCCTGCTTTGTCGAAGATTATTTGACCATAGAGTTGAGGGTCCATATCTGGGTTCTCTATTCTGTTCCACTGGTCTATGTGTTTGTTTTTGTGCCAGTACCATGCTGTCTTGGTGATCACTGCTTTGTCAAATAGCTTGAAATCAGGCAACGTGTTGCCCTCAGCTTTGTTTTTCTTTTTCAACATTTCCTTGGCGATTCGGGGTCTTTTCTGATCCCATATAAATTTTAGGATTGTTTGTTCCAACACTTTGAAAAATGTCATTGGAATTTTGATCAGGATGGCATTGAAGGTATAGATTGCTCTGGGTAACACAGACATTTTAAAAATGTTTATACTTCCAATCCATGAGCGTGGAATGTTTTTTCCATCTTTTTGTGTCTTCTTCAATTTCTTTCATGAGTGTTCTGTAGTTCCTAGAGTATAGATCCTTTACCTCTTTGGTTAGGTTTATTCTGAGGTATATTATGGGTTTTGGTGCTATTGTAAATGGAATACAGCATCCTTTCCTGATTAAAATTCTTCAGAGTATAAGGATAGAGGGAACACTCCTCAAGTTCATAAAATCCATCTATGAAAAACCCACAGCGAATATCATCCTCAGTGGGGAAAAGCTGAGAGCCTGTCCCTTAAGATCAGGAACACGTCAAGGATGCCCACTCTCGCCACTATTGTTCAACATAGTACTAGGAGTCCTAGCAACAGCAATCAGACAACAAAAAGAAATAAAAGGTATTCAAACTGGTAAAGAAGATGTCAAACTCTCTCTTTTCACAGATGACATGCTACTTTATGTGGAAAACCCAAAAGACTCCACCCCCAAATTACTAGAACTCATACAGCAATTCAGTAATGTGGCAGGATACAAAATCAATGCACAGAAATCAGTTACTTTCTTATATACTAACAATACAACTGTAGAAAGAGAAATTAGAGAAACGATTCCATTTATAAAAGCTCTTTTATTTTTCTTAATGTAGACATTTATAGATATAAACTTCCCTCTTAGAGTTTCTTTTGCAAAATCCCATAAGTTTTGATAGGCTGTGTTTCCATTTTCATTTGATTAAAGATTTTTAAATTTCCTTTTTGGTTTCTTCTCTCACCCACCAGCTGTTCATGAGTGTGTGGTTTAATTCCCACATACTTGTGAACATCTCGGATGTCTGCACCCTTAAATTCATTGTGGCATTATTTGCAATAATCAAGATATGGAAACAACTGAGTATCCATCGACAGATGAATTAATGATGATGGCATACTTATACAGTGGAACCCAGCAATAAAAAAGGAAGACATCCTTTCCTTTCATATAACATGGATGGCCCCTGAGGGCATTATGCTAAGTGAAATAATCAGACAGAGAAAGACCAGTACTGTATGGTCTCACTTATATGTGAAATACAAAAATCTGAACTCATAGAAACAGAGAGTAGGTTGATGTTTTCCTATGGTTGGGGTTTGAGGAAATGAGAAGATGCTGGTGAAAGCCTACAAACCTTTAGTTATAAGATGAATGAGTTCTGGGAAGGTAATGTACAGCATGGTCATTATGGTTAACTTTATTGCATTGTATACGTGAATGTTGCTGACAGAGTACATTGTAAATGTTCTTACAATAAAAAGAAATGATAACTTTGTGAAATGATGGATGTGTTCACTAATGTATTCTGGTGATCTTTCACAATGTATATGTATATGAAATCACCAAGTGGTAGGCTTAAACTTCCAGAATTTTACATGTCAGTTATTTTTCAATAAAAATGGAAAAAGGAAGGGTAGGGAGATGGGGTATTTGGGTGATGGGCATTAAGGAGGGCACGTGATGTGATGAGCACTGGGTGTTATATACAACTGATGAATTATTGAACTCTACATCTGAGACTAATGATGTAGTATATGTGGGCTAATTGAATTTAAACTAAAAAAAACCTGGAAAAATGAAGAAAAAATCTCCTATGTCTCTGTCTTCCTCCTTGCATTTCAAATGTCACCTCCTTCCAGCAGAACCCTCTCCATAAAAAAAGTGCTAGAATGAAAACCATAATGAATATGTCAATGGAAAGGTCAATCAATAGGAAAACAGTACGTACATAAGGATGCCATGAAGATGGCATCAGTGAGGGGGTGAGGAAAGATGGCGGAGGAGTAGGGGACCCCATTTCAACTGGTCCCTGGAATTGAGCTGGATATCTACCAGACCACTCTGAGCACCCACAAAATCAGCCTGAGATATAAGAAGATCCGGATCTCTACAGAATATCGTGGGCGGTTGGTTTCGAGGTATGAAGCAGGGACCCATGATTCCGCAGGCAGATATCGGAGGATAAATGGCAGGGGGAGGGAGCCTGGCCGTGGGGATCCTATACCACCGGTGAGCGACAGCTTCGCACGCTGGGGATGGGGCACAGACTCACAGACCGGTAGCAGCGGGGAAAGGACTTTAGGGCAGCCCCTGGGGCGGAAACCCGGAGTGGTGGGTTCGCGCGTAGGAACTGGGAGCGGCTGGCGGTTTTAGAAGCACAAAGGGCAGAGACGTGCCCCAACCTGGAGGCAGGACTGGAGGCACTGCAGAGGGGTACACAACCCAGGATGCTACAGTTTATAGCAGCACGGACAGAAACGGAGACAGTGTGGCCTGGAGAGCTCACTGAAGAACAGACTGCGATCTCTACTCTGAAGCAGAGGGTTGGAAACGGTCTCTTCTGCTCTGACTCACAGAAGAGACACGGAAAGCCATCAGGGAAAGCCGCCAGAGAAAAAAAGCCCCCAAAACTGATTCCCACTGAGCCCATCCCCAACCACAGGGAAGCAGGGCAACTCCCCCCCAAACAGGGTTGCCTGAGTAACAGCGTGGCAGGCCCCTCCCCCAGAAGACAGGTTGGGAAAACAAGAGGCCAACAACTCTAAGGTCCCTAGAAAACAGGTGCATCTTGCTTGGGTTCTGGTCAATAATTTGGACTCTATACATTCCCTCAAACACCCATCAACAGAATGACTAGGAGGAGGAACCCCCAAAATAGAAAAGACTCAGAGATTATGACTTATGCCGCAGATTTACAAATGGATGCAGATATAACCAAGATGTCGGAGATGGAATTCAGGCTAGCAATTGTGAGGACAATAGCTGGAATGGAGAAATCAATTAATGGCAACATAGAGTCTCTAAGGGCAGAAATGAAAGCTGAACTGGCAGAACTTAAAAATGCTATCAGTGAGATCCAATCCAATCTAGATAATCTAGCAGCTAGGGTAAGTGAGGCAGAAGAATGAATAAGCGACCTGGAAGACAATATAATAGATAAAAAGGGAAAAGAGGAGGCCAGGGAAAAACAACTCAGAATCCATGAAAATAGAATCAGAGAAATAAGTGACACCATGAAGCGTTCCAATGTCAGAATAATTGGAATCCCGGAAGGAGTGGAGAGAGAGAGAGGAGTAGAAGATATATTTGAGCAAATCGTAGCTGAGAACTTCACTAATCTGGGGAATGAAACAAACATTCGCGTCCTAGAGGCAGAGAGGACCCCTCCCAAGATCAAGGAAAACAGGTCAACACCCCGGCATGTACTAGTAAAACTTGCAAATCTTAGAACCAAGGAAACCATCTTAAGGGCAGTTAGGGGGAAGAGATTCCTTATGTACAGAGGGAAGAACATCAGAATAATGTCAGACCTATCCACAGAGACCTGGCAAGCCAGAAAGGCCTGGGAAGACATATTCAGAGTACTAAATGTGAACACGCAGCCAAGAATACTTTATCCGGCAAGGCTGTCATTTAGAATGGATGGAGAGATGCAGAGCTTCCACGACCGGCAGAAACTGAAAGAATATGTGACACTAAGCCGGCCCTGCAAGACATAGTAAGGGGGGCTCTATAAAAGGAGAAAGACCCCAAGAGTGATATACAAGAGAAATTTACAGGGACAATCTATAAAAACAACGTCTTCCCAGGCAACATAATGACAATTAATTCATATCTTTCAATAATCACTCTCAATGTGAATGGCCTAAATGCTCCCATAAAATGGCACAGGGTTGCAGATTGGATAAAAAGACAGGATCCGTCCATATGCTGCTTACAAGAGACTCATTCTTCACCTAAATATACATCCAGACTGAAAGTGAAGGGATGGAGATCCATCTTCCACGCCAGCGGATCTCAAAAGAAAGCTGGGGTAGCAATTCTTATATCAGACAAATTCGATTTTAAAGTCTGTAATTAGAGACACAGGAGGACACTATATCATTCTTAAAGGGTCTAGCCAACAAGAAGATCTAACAATTGTAAATATCTATGCCCCCAACATGGGAGCAGCCATCTACATAAGCCAACTGTTAACCAAAATGAAGAGTCATATCGATAACAATACGTTAATTGGAGGAGACCTCAATATTCCACTCTAAGCAATGGACAGATCATCTAAGCAGAAAATCAACAAGGAAACAAGAGCTTTGAATGATACACTGGACCAGATGGACCTCATAGATATATACAGAACATTCCACCCTAAAACAACAGAATACTCATTCTTCTCAAGTGCACATGGAACTTTCTCCAGAATAGACCACATACTGGGTCACAAATCAGGTCTCAATCGATACTAAAAGATTGAGATTATTTCCTGCATATTCTCAGACCACAATGCTTTAAAACTGGAACTCAATCACGAAAAAATTGGCAGAAACTCAAACACTTGGAAGCTAAAGACCACTCTGCTCAAGAATGTTTGGGCCAAGCAGGAAATCAAAGAAGAACTTAAACAATTCATGGAAATCAATGAGAATGAAAACACATTGGTCCAAAACCTATGGGATACTGCAAAGGCGGTCCTAAGGGGGAAATACATAGCCATCCAAAGCTCACTCCAAAAAATAGAAAAATCCCGAATTCACCAACTAACTCTACACCTTAAAGAACTAGAGAAAAAGCAACAAACGATGCCTAAGCCACACATTAGAAGAGAAATAATTAAAATTAGAGGAGACATCAATGAATTAGAAATCAGAAACACAGTAGATCAGATCAACGAAACTCGAAGTTGGTTCTTTGAAAGAATTAATAAGATCGATAAACCACTGGCCAGACTTATCCAAAAGAAAAGAGAAAGGACCCAAATTAATAAAATTATGAATGAAAGGGGAGAGATCACAACTAACACCAAGGAAATAGAAACAATTATTAAAAATTATTATCAACACCTCTATGCCAATAAACTGAGCAATGTGGATGAAATGAAGGCCTTCCTGGAAACCTATAAGCTGCCAACTCCAAAACAGGAAGAAATTGACAACCTGAATAGGCCAATAACCAATAAGGAGATTGAAGCAGTGATCAAAAACCTCCCAAAACACGAGTCCAGGACTGGATGGATTCCCTGGGGGAATTCTACCAAACATTCAAAGAAGAAATAATACCATTCTACTGAAGCTGTTTCAAAAAATAGAATCAGAAGGAAAACTTCCAAACTCATTCTATGAGGCCAGAATTACCTTAATACCCGAACCGGACAAAAACCCCATCAAAAAGGAGAATTTCAGACCAATATCCCCAATGAATATGGATTCCAAAATCCTAGCTAATAGGATCCAACAACACATTAAAAGAATATCCAACATGACCAAGTGGGATTTATCCCTGGGATGCAATGGTGGTTCAACATTCGCAAACCAATCAGTGTGATAGAACACCTTAATAAGAGGAGGGAGAAGAACCATATGGTCTTCTCAATTGATGCAGAAAAAGCATTTGACAAAATACAACATCCTTTCGTGATTAAAACTCTTCAGAGTATAGGGATAGAGGGAACATTCCTCAAGTTCATAAAATCCATCTATGAAAAACCCACAGCAAATATCATCCTCAATGGGGAAAAGCTGAGAGCCTGTCCCTTAAGATCAGGAACTTGTCAAGGGTGTCCACCCTCGTCACTATTGTTCAACATAGTACTAGAAGTCCTAGCAACAGCAATCAGACAACAAAAAGAAATAAAAGGTATTCAAATTGGCAAAGAAGAAGTCAAACTCTCTCTTTTTGCAGATGACATGCTACTTTATGTGGAAAACCCAAAAGACTCCACCCCCAAATTACTAGAACTCATACAGCAATTCAGTAATATGTCAGGATACAAAATCAATGCACAGAAATCAGTTGCTTTCTTATACACTAACAATGCAACTATAGAAAGAGAAATTAGAGAAACTATTCCATTTACAATAGCACCAAAAACCATAAGATACCTCAGAATAAACCTAACCAAAGAGGAAAAGGATCTATACTCTAGGAACTACAGAACACTCATGAAAGAAATTGAAGAAGACACAAAAAGATGGAAAAACATTCCATGCTCATGGATCAGAAGAATAAACATTGTTAAAATGTCTCTGCTACCCAGAGCAATCTATACCTTCAACGCCATCCTGATCAAAATTCCAATGACATTTTTCAAAGTGCTGGAACAAACAATCCTAAAATTTGTATGGAATCAGAAAAGATCCCGAATCTCCAAGGAAATGTTGAAAAAGAAAAAATAAAGCCGGGGGCATCACGTTGCCCGATTTCAAGCTATATTACAAAGCAGTGATCACCAAGACAGCATGGCACTGGCAAAAAAACAGACACATAGACCGATGGAACAGAATAGAGAACCCAGATATGGACCCTCAACTCTATGGTCAAATAATGTTTGACAAAGCAGGAAAAAATATGGAATGGAAAAAAGACAGTCTCTTCAATAAATGGTGCTGGGAAAATTGGATAACCACATGCAGAAGAATGAAACTCGACCATTCTCTAACACCATACACAAAGATAAACTCAAAATGGATGAAAGACCTCCATGTGAGACAGGAATCCATCAAAATCCTAGAGGAGAACATAGGTGGTAACCTCTTTGACATCACCCACAGCAACTTCTTTCAAGATACATCTCCAAAGGCTAGTGAAACAAAAGCAAAAATGAACTTTTGGGACTTCATCAAGATAAAAAGCTGCTGCACAGCAAAGGAAACAGTCAACAAAACAAAGAGGCAACCCACAGAATGGGAGAAGGTGTTTGCAAATGACACTACAGATAAAGGGCTGGTATTCAAGATCTACGAAGAACTTCTCAAACTCAACACCCAAAAAACAGACAATCAAGTCAAAAAATGGGCAGAAGATATGAAAAGGCAGTTCTCTGAAGAAGGCATAGAAATGGCTAACAGACACATGAAAAAATGTTCATCATCATTAGCCATCAGGGAAATTCAATCAAAACCACATTGAGATAGCACCTCACACTAGTTAGAATGGCAAAAATGGACAGGGCAAGAAACAACAAATGTTGGAGAGGTTGTGGAGAAAGGGGAACCCTCTTACACTGTTGGTGGGAATGCAAGTTGGTACAGCCACTTTGGAAAACAGTGTGGAGGTGCCTCAAAAAACTAAAAATAGAGCTACCCTATGACCCAGCAATTGCACTCTTGGGTATTTACCCCATAGGTACAGATGTAGTGAAAAGATGGGCCATATGCACCCCAATGTTCATAGCAGCAATGTCCACAATAGCCAAACTGTGGAAAGAGCCAAGATGCCCTTCACCAGATGAATGGATAAAGATGTGGTCCATACATACAATGGAATATTGCTCAGCCACCAGAAAGGATGAATACCCAACTTTTGCATCAACATGGGTGGGACTGGAGGAGATGATGCTAAGTGAAATAAGTCAAGCAGAGAAAGTCAATTATCATATGGTTTCACTTATTTGTGGAACATAAGGAACAGCAGGGAGGACATTAGGAGAAGGAAGGGAAAAATGGGGGGTGGGAATGGGAGGGGGAGATGAACCATAAGAGACTATGGACTTTGAGACACAAAAAGGGTTTTAGAGGGGAGGGGGGAGGGGGGATGGGTTAGCCCGGTGATGGGTATCAAGGACGGCACGTACTGCACGGAGCACTAAGTGTATATGAAAACAACAAATTGTGGATCACTACATCAAAAACTAACGATGTATTGTATGGTGATTAACATAACATAATAAAATTAAATTAAAAAAATAAAGGAAAACAGAAAAAAAAAGAAAAAGAAAAGAGCCTAAGTGAATAACCTAACTGTTCAAATGATGCAAAGACCTAGAAAGAGAACAACAAAATAAGTCCCAAGCAGCAGAGGAAAAGAAATAAGAAATATCAGAGCATACAGAAAACCAACAGAAAAGATTCACAAAGCTAGGAGATAATTTTTGAAAAGCTAAGCAAAATTGACAAACCATTTGTTAGAGCAAAAAAAAAGGGGGGTGGGGGAGAAGATGCAAATAAATAAAATCAGCAGTGAAACATCATAAGTAAAGAATTTAATGACAGAGTGAAAACACTTACTGATCACTCACACTATAACATTCCTAACAATATTTTTACAGAGAGAGATATTAATTTTATGGCAATGGAAGGAGTAATATTTGTAGGCAGCACTGGAAATTTTCATATGGATCAGCAAAATCATTCAATTTAATAATATAAAACCTGCAACCACATTCTTCACTTCAATCAATAGAACCCTTTAAACATGGACACCAAGCATCCTACACTTCAATGAGTAGATGTACATCATCAAAAGCACATTTTCTACAAAGAACTAGGGTGTGATTAAAAATTTTGCTTCATCCTATTCCACGTTTTCTCTGACACTGAGCCCATATGAAGTCACTTGATTTATGCAAAATTTGTCTTTCTGTAGATTACACTTGGATTGTGATTTTCATAAGCAATTTTTGCCTTACTATTCTGTGCCAGGGATACTGTGGCTGCTGAGCTGATATGAGAACAGAATCCTAATGAGGATCGTAAAGCCCCATGACTAGCTACAAAACAAACTCGTAGGTTAAAGTCTATATTATCAGGAAGAGCATTTAAGGTAGTAATGTAGGAATGGCAGACACAGAGTGAAAAACTGTGATCTCAGAATTTCCTGTACAATAAAATTATAAAAATAGCCTCAGTTGCAAAATGTCATTTATTCCATAAAACTAGTTCATCAATCCATAAGGCAAATGGAAATCTCCAAATTGTTTCAGATGCAGGTTTGGAACTGATTTGGAAATTAAGAAAACAAAAAAGAAAAAATTGTTGGCTATCAAAAGGAGCAGAAAGTTTAATAAAGCAGTTGAACTTTAGAAACGATGACATTCCAGGATACAAATAGAGGGATTAAGTTCTTATTTCATGATCCGATTAAAGAATCACAATTTCTGGCTGGTAGGCATTAGCCTGCAATAACAGGTACTTTTGGGGGGGGGGGAAATGGGCCTTTTATGGTTTCCCTCTGAAAAATACATTTAGGGCCCCCTTTATGTCTCTGTTCCTCAGGCTGTAGATGAAGGGGTTCAGCATGGGCGTTACCACCATGTACATCACCGACGCTACTGCACTTGAGTGGGAGCTCTGGGGAGCAGCAGAGCTAAGGTATACTCCTAAGCCTGTACAATAAAATAAGGAGACAACGGAGAGGTGAGATGCACAGGTGGAAAACGCTTTGTACTTCCCCTGAGCTGATGAGATCCCACATATGGAGGAAACTATCTTAGAGTAAGAGTAAAGGACCCCAGCCAGGGGAGCAGCAACCAGCAGCACAGTTGCAAAATACATCACCATGTCATTAAGAAAGGTGTCAGAACAGGCAAGCTGGATGATCTGATTGAGTTCACAGAAAAAGTGGGGGGATTTCCAAGACTGTGCAGAAGAATAGCTGCAACGCCATAAACGTTTGTAACAAGGAATGCAGAACACTCATGATCCAGGACACCAAAACCAGCAGTCCACAGAGCTGGGGGTTCATGGGGACCATGTAGTGTAGGGGGTGACAGATGGCCACAAAGCGGTTGTAAGCCATCACAGTCAGGAAAAAATTGTCCAAACCTACAAAAAGTGTGAAAAAGTCCATCTGCATGATGCAGCTTTCATAAGTTATGGTTTTTCTCTGTGTTTGTATATTTACCAGCATCTTGGGGGCAGTGGTGGAGGTGAAACAGATGTCTACAAGGGACAGGTTGGCAAGGAAGAAGTACATGGGGGTGTGGAGATGGGAGTCTGAGCTGATGGACAGGATGATAAGCAGGTTCCCAAGTATGGTGACCAGGTACATGGACAGGAACAGCCCAAAGAGGAAGCGTTGCAATTCTGGTTCCTCTGAAAATCCCAGAAAAAGAAATTCTGAAATTCACGTATCATTCTTCATTTCCACGTCATCGATGTGACCACCAAAATAAAAGAGAAAGAGCGTGACACAATCATGCATTATTAACCTGGCAAGTACATTATTGTTTATATTCTGCACTGGATACAAAGCCAACCCTCAAAAAGCAGGGAACAGTCTGAAAAGGAAATAAAATAATTCCATCTATGTGACATCCAAACGAATAAGACTATCACCTCACACCAGTCAGAATGGCTACTATAAAAAGACAAGAAGTGACAAGTGTTGCGGAGGATGTGGAGAGGAGGCAACCCTTGTTCATTGTTGGTGGGAATGCAAACTGGTGCCGCCACTGTGCAAAACACTATGAAGATTCCTCAAAAAGTTAAAAATAGGAATACCACATGATCAAGTAATTCCACTTCCCAAAGGAGACAAAAGCACTGATTTGAAAATATATATGCACCCAATGTGTATTGCAGCATTGTTTACAATAACCAAGATACAGAGGAGCCCAAGTGTCCATCGATAGATGAATGGATAAAGACGATTTGTATATATGTGTATACACATGTATGTATTGGAATATTACTCACACATAAAATAGAATGAGATTTTGCCATTTGCAACAACATGGATGGATCTAGAGGGTATAATGCTAAGTGAAATAAGTCAGTCATAGAAAGACAAATACCATACGATTTTACTCATATTTGATATTTAAGAAATAAAATAAATGAACAAAGAAAAAAAGAGGCAAACGAAAAAACAGACTCTTAACTATAGAGAACAAATTGCTGGTTACCAGAGGGAAGGTGGGTGGGGGTATGGGTGAAACAGGTGAAGGGAATTAAAAGTACACTCGTCATGATGAGTGCTGAGTAATGTGTACAACTGCTGAATCACTATATTGTACACTTGAAACTAATAAAACATTGCATGTCCATTATACAGAAATTTTAAAATAAATTTAAAAAATACAAAAGTCCCTGAAAGTCTTTATAATTATCAGAAAAATCCTCCAAGTAAAAAAATAAAACAAATAAAATCTGCAGACAAAACTATCTTAATTAAGGCAAGAAACTGAGAAGGAAGAAGTTACACATTAACTAATAGAATTTAAAACATTTCCATGGCCAAAATATCTCCATAGAATTCAATAGAGAAACAATCATCTGTAAGGACACTTGTGTGGCTCAATTGGTTCAGTGTGCAACTCTTGATTTCAGATCAGGTCATGATCTCAGGGTTGTGAGATCAAGCCCCAGGCCAAGCTCTGTACTGGGCATGGAACCTGCCTAAGATTCTCTCTCCCTGTCCCTCTACCCCTCCCTGCTAGCACTCTCTCTCTCAAAATAAAAAAGAGAGAGAGAGAGAAACAATAATCTGTAAAAATCATTTGAGATGCTGACACCTGTAGAAAATGGGCATATAATATATGGGCATATAATAAAAATGGGCAAATCAAAATGGTGACCAAATATATGAATTTTGCTCAAATACACTAATCGTTTATGAAAACAACATGAAATCTCTTCCACACTCATCAGTCTGTCAAAAAGTTTAAAGAGTTACCACATCAATTAGGATTGGAACTTTTAAACAGGTAGCAAAGAGGTACTTTTTAATTTTTATTGCAGAAATATGATGTGCTATAACATTTGGTGGAAATAATCTGAAAACAGCTATAAGTATTGAAAATATAGATATGCATTATTTACCTCAGGGTTTCTCAATCTCAGCACTATTGACATTCTGGCCCAGATCATTCTCTGAGGTGGGGTTTGTCCTGGGCATTATAGGATGTTTAGAGCACCCCTGGCCTCTAGTGACACCTCCCCAATCTGACAGCCTAAAATGTCTCTGGATATTTCTCCATGTCCCCTGGAGGACAAAATTGCCCCTGGTGGAGAACCAGCATTTTAACTCAATCTCAAAATATTTTTTTAAAGATTTTATTTATTTATTTGAGAGAGATAGAATGAGAGATAGAGAGCACAAGAGGGAAGAGGGTCAGAGGAAGAAGCAGACTCCCCGCCGAGCAGGGAGCCCGATGTGGGCCTCGATCCCGGGACTCCAGGATCATGACCTGAGCCGAAGGCAGTTGCTTAACCAACTGAGCCACCCAGGCGCCCTCAAAATATTTTTGTATGATTGATATAATAGCAATTTAATGAGAAAGAATATGAAAAGTCCTCAAAAGTATAAATGACACACCCTGAAATACTAAGCAATCACTGAAATAATGAATTAGCATTATACTGGTTGTGGAGGTACGTCTGTAAGGTATTATTGAGGGAGACAAGTTATAAAAAAAAAAAAAGACTGCAACTGAGTTAAAGACCATTTACAATGAGCATAAGATTCTTTGTATATCTGTATATGAATTTATGTGTATTAATATTTGTGTGTGCATAATATAGAAGCTTAAATTTTAACTGGGTGATGGGTATTAAGGAGGCAACATGTGATGAGCACTGGGTGTTGTACACAACTAATGAATCTTTGAACACTACATCAAAAACTAATGATGTACTATATGTTGGCTAACTGAACATAATAAAAAAAAGAAACAGAGAGCTTATGGAACAAAGAATAGCAGTGAGAGTGAGGTTAGGTTAGGCACAGAGCTGTTTCAAACAACTGTCTGAAACACAATGACAATCTAAAACTAATTTTATAAAATACTACTAATGTAATGACATCGATGTGAGTCACTAACTTGAGATTAAAGTGCTAAAGGCTTACATTTAGATACCACCTTACACCAGTTAGAATGGCAAAAAATGGACAAGGCAAGAAACAACAAATGTTGGAGAGGTTGTGGAGAAAGGGGAACCCTCTTACACTGTTGGTGGGAATGCAAGTTGGTACAGCCCTTTGGAAAACAGTGTGGAGGTTCCTCACAAAATTAAAAATAGAGCTACCCTATGGCCCAGACTTTGCACTCCTGGGTATTTACCCCAAAGATACAGATGTAGTGAAAAGAAGGGCCACATGCACCCCAATGTTCATAGCAGCAATGTCCACAATAGCCAAACTGTGGAAAGAGCTGAGATGCCCTTCAACAGATGAACGGATAAAGAAGATGTGGTCCATATATACAATGGAATATTGCTCAGCCATCAGAAAGGATGAATACCCACCATTTGCATCAACATGGATGGAACTGGAGGGGATTATGCTAAGTGAAATAAGTCAAGCAGAGAAAGACAATTATCATATGGTTTCACTCATATGTGGAACATAGGCATGGAGGACATTAGGAGAAGGAAGGGGAAAATGAAGGGGGGCGAATCAAAGGGGGAGACAAACCATGAGAGACTATTGACTACTGGAAACAACCTGAGGGTTTCAGAGGGGAGGAGGTGAGGGGATGGTTTAGCCCAGTGATGGGTATTAAGGAGGGCACATATTGCATGGAACACTGGGTGTTATACACAAACAATGACTCATGGAACACTACATCAAAAACTAATGATGTACTGTATGGTGACTAACGCAACATTAAAATCATAAAATAAAATAAAGCAAATGTTGCTGTGTCCAATGTCAAAGAGGTTGCTGCCTGTGTTCTCCTCTAGGATTTTGATGGATTCCTGTCTCACATTGAGGTCTTTCATCCATTTTGAGTCTGTTTTTGGATATGGTATAAGGAAATGGTCCAGCTTCATTCTTCTGTATATAGCTGTCCAATTTTCCCAACACCATTTGTTGAAGAGACTGTCTTTTTTCCATTGGATATTCTTTCCTGCTTTGTCGAAGATTAGTTGACCATAGGGTTGAGGGTCCATTTCTGGAGTGTCTATTCTGTTCCATTGATCTATGTTTCTGTTTTTGTGCCAGTACCATACTGTCCTGATGATTGCATCTTTGTAATAGAGCTTGAAGTCTGGAATGGTGATGCCAACAGTTTTGGTTTGCTTTCTCAACATTCCTTTGGTTATTAAGGATCTTTTCTGGTTCCATACAAATTTTAGGATTATTTGTTCCAATTCTGTGAAAAAACTTGATGGTATTTTGATAGGGATTGCTTTAAATGTGTAGATTGCTCTGTGTAACATAGACATTTTAACAATACTTGTTCTTCCTTGTCTGCCCCTCCCTCTGCTTGTGCTCTCTTGCTCTGAGAAATAAACAATATTTGTTCTTCCAATCCCCGAGCATGGAAAATTTTTCTATTTCTTTGTGTCTCCTTCAATTACTTTCATGTGTATTCAAAGGATCTGAGTACAGATCCTTTGCCCCTTTGGTTAGGTTTATTCCTAGGTATCTTATGGGTTTTGGTGCTATTATAAATGGAATCAATTCCTTAATTTCTTTTTCTACAGTTACATTGTTAGTGTATAGAAAAGCAACTGATTTCTGTACATTGGTTTTATATCCTGCCACTTTACTGAATTCCTGTACCAGTTCTAGCAATTCGGGGGTGGAGTCTTTTGGGTTTTCCACAGAAAGTATCATGTCATCTGCAAAGTGTGAGAGTTTGACTTCTTTGCCGATTTGGATGCCTTTGATTTCTTTTTGTTGTCTGATTGCTGTGGCTGGGACTTCTAATACTACGTTGGAATAGCAGTGGTGAGAGTGGACATCCCTGCCGCATTCCTGACCTTAGGGGGATAGCTCTCAGTTTTTCCCCATTGAGAATGATATTCGCTGTGGGTTTTTCATAGATGGCTTTTATGATATTGAGGTATGTACCCTCCATCCCTATACTCTGAAGAGTTTTGATCAAGAAAGGATGCTGTACTTTGTCAAATGCTTTTTCTGCATCTATTGAGAGGATCATATGGTTCTTGCTCTTTCTTTTATTAATGTATTGTATCACATTGATTGATTTGCAGATGTTGAACCAAACTTGCAGCCCAGGTATGAATCCCACTTGTCATGGTGAATAATCCTTTTAATGTTCTGTTGAATCCTATTGGCCAATATTTTGGTGAGAATTTTTGCATCCATGTTCATCAAGGATATTGGTCGGTAATTCTCCTTTTTGATGGGGTCTTTGTCTGGTTTGGCATCTATGCTGGCCTCATAGAAAGAGTTCAGAAGTTTTCTGTCCATTTCTATTTTTTGGAACAGCTTCAGAAGAGTAGGTATTAATTTTTCTTAAAATGTTTGGTAGAATTCCCGTGGGAAGCCATCTGGCCCTGGACTCTTCTTTGTTGGAAGATTTTTGATAACTGCTTCAATTTCTTTGCTGGTTATGGGTCTGTTCAGGTTTTCTATTTCTTCCTGGTTCAGTTTTGGTAGTTGATGCATTTCCAGGAATGCATCCATTTCTTCCAGATTGTGTCGCTTGTTGGCACATAGTTGCTCATAATATGTTTTTATAATTGTTTGTATTTCTTTGGTGTTGGTTGTGATCTCTCCTCTTTCATTCATGATTTTATTTATTTGGGTCCTTTCTCTTTTCATTTTGATAAGTCTGGCCAGAGGTTTATCAATCTTATTAATTCTTTCAAAGAACCAGCTCCTAGTTTCCTTGATCTGTTCAACTGTTCTTTTGGTTTCTAGTTCCTTGATTTCTGCTCTGATCTTTATTATTTCTCTTCTCCTGCTTGGTTTAGGCTCTATTTGTTGTTCTTTCTTCTGCTCCTTTAGGTGTAGGATTAGGTTGTGTATTTGAGACCTTTCTTGTTTCTTGAGAAAGGCTTATATTGGTATATACTTCCCTCTTAGGACCCCCTTTGCTGCATCCCAAGGATTTTGAACAGTTTTCATTTTCATTTTCATTTTCATTTTGTGTTTTCATTTTCATTGGTTTGCATGAATTGTTTAAGTTTCTCTTTAATTTTGTGGTTGACCCATTCATTCTTTAGCAGGATACTTTTTAACCTCCAAGTGTTTGCATTCCTTCCAAATTTTTCCTTGTGGTTGAGTTCCAGTTTCAAAGCATTTTTGTCTGAAAATATGTAGGGAATGATCCCAGTCTTTTGGGACTAGTTGAGACCTGAGTTGTGACCCAGGATGTGATCTATTCTGGAGAATGTTCCATGTGCCCTGGAGAAGAATGTGTATTCTGTTGCTCTGGGATAGAATGTTCTGAATATATCTGTGAAGTGCATCGGGTCTAGTGTTTCATTCAAAGCCCTGATTTCTTTGTTGATCTTCTGCTTAGATAATCTGTCCATTGCAGTGAGGAGGGTGCTAAAGTCCCCTACTATTACTGTATTATTATCTATGCGATTCTTTGATTTTATTATTAATTGGCTTATATAAAGGCTGCACCCATCTTCGGGGCATAGATATTTATAATTGTTAGATCTTCTTGTTGGATAGACCCTTTAATTATTATATCGTGTCCCTCCTCATCCATTATCAGAGTCTTTGGTTTAAATCTACTATTCCTGATATAAGGATTGCCACTGCAGATTTCTTTTGATGTCCAATAGCATGATAAATGGTTTTCCACCCCCCTCACTTTAAATCTGGAGCTGTCTTTGGCTCTAAAATGAGCCTCTTGCAGACAGTATATCTATGGCTCTTGCTTTTTTATCCAATCTGATACCCTGTGTCTTTTGATTGGGGCATTTAGCTCATTTACATTCAGGGCTACTATTGAAAAATATTAATTTAGTGCCATTGTGTTGCCTGTAAAGTGACTGTTACTGTATATTGTCTCTGTTCCTTTCTGGTCTATGTTACTTTTGGCCTTTCTTTTTGTTTAGAGGACCCCTTTTAATATTTCTTGTAGGGCTCGTTTGGTGATCACAAATTCTTTTAGTTTCTGTTTGTCCTGGAAGCTTTTTATCACTCCTTCTATTCTGAATGACATCCTAACTGGATAAAGTATTCTTGGCTGCACATTTTTCTCATTTAGCACCCTGAATATATCATTCCAGTTCTTTCTGGCTTGCTAGGTCTCCATGGATAGTTCTGCTGCCAATCTAATATTTCTACCCTTGTAGGTAAGATTTTGATGCCTGTTTCTGTCCCTAGATCAGGGAAGTTCTCTGCTATAATTTGCTCCAATATACCTTCTGCCCCCCTCTTTCCTCTTGTTCTGGGATCCCAATTATTCTAATATTGTTCTGCTTTATAGTATCACTTATCTCTTGAATTCTCCCCTCGTTGTCCAGTAGTTTATCTCTCTTTTTCACATTTCTCTTTATTCTCCATTGTTTGGTCTTCTATGTCACTAATTCTCTGTTCTGCCTCATTTATCCTAGCAGTCAGAGCCTCCATTTTTTATTTTATCTCATTAATAGCCTCTTTGATTTTAACATGGTTAGATTTTAGTTCCTTTCTTTCTCCAGAAAGGGATTCTTTAGTGTCTTCTATGCTTTTTTCAAGCCCAGCTAGTATCTTTATAGTTGTTATTCTGAACTCCAATTCCAACATATTACTTATGTCCATATTGATTAGGTCCCTGGCAGTCAGTACTGCCTCTTGTTCTCTTTTTAGCGGTGAGTTTTTCCATCTTGTCATTCTATCTAGAGAAGAATACATGAATGAAAGAACAAAATACTAAAATGGAAACAACCACCCCAGAGAAATATACATTAAACAAATCAGAAGAAACCCGAAATTGGGGGGGGGGTGGAGAAGGAAAAAAAGGTAATACAATCATACAGATGAGCAGAATAGATTAAAAATACACTGGATTCTGTGTGTATTTTGGTCTGTTTTTCAGAAAACTACATCCCAAAATTGAAAGAAAGAAAAACTTATATATGTACAAAAATAATATTAAATACAATGAAAGGATAGAATGTAACTGTATAAATGGAAATTAAAAGACAAGAAAAAAACGAAAGAGAAAGAACAAAAACAACAACAACCAAAAAAAGGACATGGTATAAACAGACAGGTGAGCAGAACAGAGCAATACATTATCTCTGAGTGTATTTTGGTCAGTTTGTTAGAGGAAACTACATCTCAAAATTGTAAAGAAAGAAAAACTCATATATACAAAAATAAAATTAAATACATTGAAAAGATAGAATGTAACTGTGAAAATGAAAATTAAAAAAGACTGACAAAACAAAAAACAAAACAAAACAAAAAAGGAAGAAGAAGGAAAAAAAAGAGAATATGATCAGATGGGTGAATAGAACAGAGCCATACACCAGATTTTGGGTGTATTTTGGTTCTGTTAGAAGAAACTGCATCCCAAAATGTTAAAGGAAGAAAAACTTATATATATATACAAAAATAAGATTAAATACGATTAAGGGATAGCATATAACTGTAAAAATGAAAATTAAAAAAGATTTTAAAAAGGAGCTGATAAAATAGGAAATAGATTGAAAAAGAAGAAAAATAAAATGTTAAAAAAAGAAACAAAATAAAGAAAATTTTAAAAATTAAAGTTGAAAGGCTAAAGAATCATGGGAAAAGAGCCATGAGTTCTATGTGCTGTATTCCGCTAGCACTGGAGTTTTGCAGTTCTCATTGATTGGTAAACTTGGTCTTGGCTGGATGTTCTTGCTGATCTTCTGGGGGAGGGGCCTGTTGCATTGATTCTCAAATGTATTTGTCCCAGGTGGAATTGTACCGCTCTTGCCAGGGGGCCAGGCTAAGTAATCTGCTCCAGTTTGCCCTGAAGTCTTTCCATACAGCTTTAGAGGATGAGAACGAAAATGGTGGCCTCTCAGTCTCTTGCCCCAGAGCTGAAAGTTCTGGGCCCCCTTCCTCAGTGAGCCCTCAGAGTAAAGCAGTCAATCACTACAGTCTCCCTGGTCTCGGGCCGCATTCTGTGCTCACCCGGCCTATGACCGAGCATTTCTACCTCAGGCGCATGACCCCGTTTTGAGTCCCAAGCCCTGCAGACTCCTGTGGCACACTTCTGCACCGCTTCCCCCCGGGGAGGAAGGGAACTCTCCCCGGTTCTGCTGGTTGCTGGGTCCCTGCTCAGAGCAGTCGCCAGACTGTGCCCCAGTTCAAGGCTTATGGTAACCCTGAGCTGAGAGCCTACTCCTGGTCTCACTCTTTACAGCTGGCTTTTCTGCTCTGATGCCTGGGAGCTCTGCCACACTCAGGAACCTGCGGTCTTCCTGAGACCCCAAGGATCCTGAGATCACATGGCCCCAGCTAGGGTTCAGTCCCTGTTTAGCAGTCTGAGCAATGTCCCTCACCAGAGCAGAGTTCTCAAATTTCCATTTTTGTGCTCCACTTCTGTATCACTTGCCAGTAGCTGACTGATGGACGCTTCCTTTCCCCAAGGTCTATCTTCCCATGTATCACCTGGGAGTCACTTCTTCACACATCCTACCTTGCAGGAAGTGGTCCCTTTTCTATTCGTAGAGTTGCAGCTATTCTTTTCTTTAATTTCCAGTTGAGTTCACAGGTGTTCAGAATGATTTCTTAGCTATCTAGCTGAATTCCTGGGACCAGACAAAATTAAGGTCTCTGCCATCTTGGATTCTTTCCACTATATAGTGAATGTATTTAATACCACTGAGCTATGAAGTTGTGCATGAAATAAGCGATGGTATTGAGGAGCACACTTGCTGTGATGAGCACCGGGTGAGGTATGGAAGTGTTGAATCACTATATTAAACACCTGAAACTAATATAATCCTGTGTGTTAAGTATACTGGAATTAAAATAAAAAATAAAGTAAAGTAATAAAAGTATAGAGAGTGAAGAGAAAGAATGGTTAAAATAGTGTATCCTATGTAATGTGTATTTTAACACAATAAAAAAATCTTTAAAATTACATATATTTAGATCTTTTATGCACCTTGCCTTGAGATTAGCACCTTCTATGAATTATCTCACTTAATTTTTACAAAAATCTGTTCTCTGACATCAGTGGTATTATGAGTCTCACTCTACATTTGCAGAAATGGAGTTCAGAAGGTTTAAGTGATCTGCCCAATGTTGTGAACTGAGTAAGGGATGGGCTTTGAATGGAACTCCTCCAAGATGTTTCTAGTCCTCATGCTTTCAGCTACTCATTCTCAACTAGGGGAGATTTTATCTCCTGGAGACACTTGGAAGTATCTAGTGAAGTGTTTGGTTGGCCTAATTGGGCAGGTACAACTTCCCCCTAATCAGCTGAGGCCAGAAATGCTGCACATTTGCCATGACCAGGAAAGCCTTCATCACAAAGAATTATTCATCACAAATGTCAACAGTGAGAAGGTTGAGAAACAATATTATAGACCTGTACATCTCTAAATTCAATATATAGATGAATCATTTGGTCATCTTCCCCAAATGCAGATTCTGACTGGGCAGGGCCAACATGGGCCTAGCAATTCTGCATTTATATTTAGCTCCCAGGTTTTGATGCCACAGGTCCTGGTCTACAGACCACTCTTTAAGTATCAGGGCTATGGTCCATACAACTCAGTAACAAAAACAAATAAAAAAATCTGATTTTAAAATGCACAGAGGAACTGAAGAGGCATTTTTCCAATGAGAAAACACCCAAATGGCCAATAGGTACATGAAAAAATGCCCAACATCACTCATCACCAGGGAAATGCATACCAAAAACCCACAGTGATATATCACCTCACACTTATTAGGATCACTGTCATCAAAAAGGCAAGAGATGACAAATATTAGTGAGAACATGAGAAAAGGAAACCCTTATGTACTGCTGGAAGAAATGTAAATTGGTTTAGGCAGTATGGAAGACTGTGTGAAGGTTCCTAAAAAAATGAAAAAATAGAACTACCATATGATCCAATAATCCGGCATCTAGATATATATCCAAAGGAAATGAAAACAGGTTATGGAAAAGATATCTGTATTCTCATACTTATTGCAACATTATTAACAATAATCAAGATATGGAAACAACCTAAGTGTCTGTCAAAGGGTGAATGGATAAAGAAGATGTGGTATATGTTCAATGGAACATTATTCAGTTGTGGTAACTAAAGAAATCCTGCCATTTGCCTGAAATTAACAACTCAGGAAACAGCATGACAAGCATGCAGAGAAAGGGGAACCCTCTTACACTGTTGATGGGAATGCAAACTGGTGCAGCCACTCTGGAAGATAGTAAGCATGTTCCCCAAAAAGTTAAAAATAGAGCTACCCTATGACCCAGCAATTGCACTATTGGGTATTTACCCCAAAGATACAGATGTAGTGAAAAGAAGGAGTCCATGCACCCTAACGTTCATACCAGCAATGTCCACAATAGCCAAACTGTGGAAGGAGCTGAGATGTCCTGCAACCGATGAATGGAAAAAGAAGATGTGGTTCATATATACAATGGAATATTACTCGGCCATCAAAAAGAATGAAATCTTGCCATCCATTGTAATGACATGGATGGAACTAGAGGGTATTATGCTAAGTGAAATAAGTCAGAGAAAGTCAAATATCATATTATTTCACTCATATGTGGAATTTAATAAACAAAACAGATAAACACAGGGTAAGGGAAGGAAAAGTAAGAGGAAAACAGAGAGGGAGGCAAACCATAAGAGACTCTTAAAGATTGGAAACAACTAGGGGTTGCTGGAGGGGAGATACGTGGGGGAGTGGGGTAACTGGGTGATGGGCATTAAGGAGGGCACTTGATGGAATGAGCACTGGGTGTTATATGCAACTGAAGAATTGTTGAATTCTACCTCTGAAGCTAATAGTACTCTATATGTTAATTAAACTGAATCTAAATTTTAAAAAATAGATGCAAAATTTTTTAATGTAAAAAAGAAAAAGAAAAAGGAAAAAGAAATCCTGCCATTTGAAAGACATAAATGGACTTTGGGGGCACTATGCTAAGTGAAATAAACTAGACAGAAAAAGACAAATACTGTACGATCTCACTTCTCTGTGGAATCTAAAAAAAAAGCTGAACTCATAGAAACAGAGAGTAGAACGGTGGTTACCAGGGGATGGAGGGTGGAGAAATTGGGGAGATGTTTTTAAAGGGTATAAACTTGCAGCTGCCAAGATGAATAAGTTATGGAGATGTAATGCACAGTACGGTGATCATAGTCAACAAGACCATATTATAAACTTCAAAGTTGCTAAGAGACTATATCTTAAATGTTCTCACCACAAAAAAGTAGTTATAATTAAGTAACATGACAGAGGATTAGCTAATGCTATAGTGGTAATCATACTGCAATCAACTCATTTCATACCTTAAATTTATACAATGTTATACGTTAATTATATTTCAATAAAAATTTGTTCAAGAATAAAGTGTGAGCCGGAGTGGGAATCTTTCCCAAATATTCACTTTGGGCATAGACTGTTTCTAGCTGGATGTTAACACTGTAGAGGTAATTCTTGTAATATCTTAGTTTGTATTTTCACATGTTCAGAAAAGAAAACTCAGGGCCCTTCTAATAAAAATAAAATGTTCTACTGAAAAGATTAAACTCACAGCTGAAGAGATTGAAAGAATTAAAAGAATTAAAGAATTAAAAGTAGGGTCTCAAAGAGATTTGTACATGCATTTTTATAACAATGTTATTCACAACAGCTAAAACATGGAAGCAACCCAAACATTCATGGACAAGTGAATGGATAAAGAAAATGTGATGTGTAATTGGGTGGGTAATTGGGGGTAATTGGTTGATGGTCATTAAGGAGAGCACCTGAAGTAATGAGCCCTGGGTGTTGTAGGCAACTGAAGAATCACTAAATTCTACCTCTGAAACTAATAATACAGTACATGTTAATTAAATTGAATTTAAATAAAAAGTTTTTAAAAATCTTTCAGCCTTGAAAGGAAGGAAATTCTCATACTGCTATAACATGGATAAACCTCAAAGACATTGTGCTAAGTGAAATAAGACAGTCACAAAAAATGCTGTATTTTTTTTGATAATTGGACTTTGACATTGATACACAATGTTACATTAGTTTCAGGTGTACAACTTGGTGATTTGACAAGTTTATACGTTATGTTGTGTTCACCACAAATGTAGCTGCCATCTATCCCAATACATTGCTGTTACAAAAAGACAACCTGCTGAATGGGAGAAGATTTTTGCAAGTGATATATCTGATAAGGGGTTAGTGTCCAAAATATATAAAGAATTTATACAACTCAACACCAAAAAACAAACAATCCAATTAAAATTGGGCAGATAACCTGAACAAAAACTACTGTATTATCCCAATTATATGAAGTAACTAGAGCAGTCCAATTCATAGAGACAGGAAGTAGAATAGCAAGTGCCAGGGGCTGTGGGCAGAGGGAATGGGGACTTGTTTTTTAATGGGGACAGAGTTTCAGTTTTGCAAGACAAAATTGTACTGTGGTTGGATGTTGCTGATGATTGCACAACAGTGTGAATGTACTGACTACCACAGAAGTGTACACTTAAAAATGGATGAGATGGCTAATTTTATTATGAGTAATTTATGAAAATTTAAAATTGAAGGAAGAATAAGTCAAACACAGACCCTTTTTCCTGTGTAAATCTAGAATAGATAGAAAATTTTGATTGTTATAATACAGAAATCTAGAGTGGTTGTTTAAAAATCTGAAACTCCAGATAACTTGTATTTGGGAATTTTAAAATTCACAAACAAAATTAGAAACATGAGACATGGAAAATAATCTTTTGTTAAATCTGTTTAACGAGTATATTTTTTAATTTTTTATTTAAATTCCAGTTAGTTATTCTAAATGTAACCAAATTTCTTCTGTGCTAGTCTCCACACATTTTTTTTTTTTTTTTTGTGACAACTGAATAAGATTGTAAGAATAATAATCAAAATAACTACATGGACAACTTGCTATCTGAAATCAAATTGTTCTTGCCACTCAAAATTCAAAAACTAAGTAGATCTGGATAGTAAGGGGTTATTTGTTTGTTGTCAAGATTTTATTTTTAAGTAATGTCTGCGCCCAATGTGGGGCTCGACCTCACAACCCCAAGATCAAGAGTCGCATGCTCTTCTGACTAAGCAAGCTAGGCACACCTATTCGTTTGGTTTTTTAATCATCCTCCTTAAGAGATACATGCTAAAGTTGCCTGATTATTTATGGATAAATTATATTTTATCTGGGAATTGCTTAAAATAATCCTCTTGTGGTGACTAGAAATAGAGTGGCCTGGTTACTGATGAAATAAGACGGGCCATGGGTTAATAATTGTTGAAGCTCAGTAATGAGTACATGGATGAGAGTTGATTAGAATCTTCTCTCTCAGGATGCCTGGGTGGCTCAGTCAGTTGGACATCTGCTTTCAGCTCAGTTCATGATCCCAGGACCCTGGGATCGAGACCCACATCAGGCTCCTTGCTCGGCGGGGAGCCTGCTTCTCCCTCTGCCTGCTGCTCCCCCCTGCTTGTGTTCTCTCTCTGTCTGACAGATAAATAAAATCTTTAAAAAAAAAATCTCTCTCCTTCTGTATATGTTTGGGTTTTCCATAATTAAAAAGATTTTTAATGGTCCCAGTGGGAGGGGACACATTCTTCTGACATCAGAGACACCCCCAAGAGACACAATTGACTGAAAATTTTCCATTTTGATTACAATCCCCAGATTCCTAGCAGTTATACTGCCCTAACATTACAACAACAGAAAATTTTATTTAAGAGGAAGCTATGAGAATTCAGCATGGAGTTCAACAAACTTTGCCCCTCACCTTCAGTCCATAAATCTGAGGAAAGAAAGAAACCCTCTCATGCCTCCCAGAACCATCACCCTACCCTGGTCCAGGGATCCACGCCTGATGCCAACTCCCTGATGTGGAGGGCACAGCTGCTGCCTCCACCCTTCACCTGCCTGGGAAGACTGGATTAACAAAACACATTCTGTAGATGACTCCATCTGAGGTCAAGTAGGAAGAACAGCACAGCACATTCTTGGGAAATGAAATAAGAGGGAGGAGAAGCAGTTTCCCTAGTTGCACAGCCCTGGGTAAGGAGACTGGGAAAGTCTATACATTCGAAATGATTCAATAACGTTGAAGTGCCCAACTGGCTAACCAAGCAGGATGCCTCAGGTTTGACTGCAGCCTCTTCTCTATTAGCATGTACTTCATCTTGTGCTTGTTCCAACATTTCCACAGTCTTCCCCATCCTCACGGGAATTGTCCTTCTCCTAGTTCCTGCCCACCCCCCCGAGTGGCCTGGGGTTTCCCCTAACATCTCACCCAGCACCCAGTCTCCCCCCGTTCACCCTACTGGCACTTGCGCAACAGAGGGACTACACTCCTCACGGACTCACACACCCAACAAGCATTCACACCCACTCAGTTGTCTCTGCCATGTGCATGAATGATGGCAACCCTCTCATTCCACCTGTTTCTAAAGAGATGAAATGATGGGGCGCCTGGGTGGCTCAGTTGGTTAAGCGACTGCTTTCGGCTCAGGTCGTGATCCCGGAGTCCTGCGATCGAGTCCCATATCGGGCTCCCGGCTCAGCGGGGAGCCTGCTTCTTCCTCTGACCCTCTCCCCTCTCATGCTGTTTCTCTCTCTCTCTCTCAAATAAATAAATAAATAAATAAAATCTTTAAAATAAAATAAAGAGATGAAATAAGACCATTCACTAAATGTTATCATGGTTCCAGCACCTTGTAAGTGTTAATAAATATTAGTTACTCTTGTATTACCTAAAACTCTTCAATGGCTTCCATTGTACTTGATATAAAATATATAAGCTTTAATATGTCCTAAAAAGCACCCCCCCAAAAATATTGATTACTATTTGTATCATTTTCCAGGCACCTCCAATAAGCCAGCCCCTGGTCTGTGCATGTTACATTTGCATACTTTTTTTTTAAAGATTTTATTTATTTATTTGACAGAGAGAGAGACAGAGACAGCAGGAACACAAGCAGCGGGAGTGAGAGAGGGAGAAGCAGGCTCCCCGCAGAGCAGGGAGCCCGATGCGGGACTCGATCCCAGGACCCTGGGATCATGACCTGAGCCGAAGGCAGATGGAGGCTATTTTACCCGTTGTGTATGGGCTTATTGCTGGAACTAGAGAAGAAAAGGATACGTTTGTTTTTTTTTAAATTTTTTATTGTTATGTTAATCACCATATATTACATCATTAGTTTTTGATGCAGTGTTCCATGATTCATTGTTTGTTCATAACACCCAGTGCTCCATGCAGAACGTGCCCTCCTCAATACCCATCACCAGGCTAACCCATCCCCCTACCCCCCTCCCCTCTAGAACCCTCAGTTTGTTTTTCAGAGTCCATTATCTCTCATGGTTCATCTCCCCCTCTGACATACTCCCCTTTTCTTCCTCTCCTGTTATCTTCTTCTTTTTCCTTTTTCTTAAAATATGTTGCATTATTTGTTTCAGAAGTACAGATCTGAGATTCAACAGTCTTGCACAATTCACAGCGCTCACCGTAGCACATACCCTCCCCAATGTCTATCACCCAGCCACCCCATCCCTCCCACCCCCAACCACTCCAGTAACACTCAGTTTGTTTCCTGAGATTAAGAATTCCTCATATCAGTGAGGTCATGTGATACATGTCTTTCTCTGATTGACTTATTTCACTCAGGAATAACACCCTCCAGTTCCATCCACGTCGTTGCAAATGGCAAGATCTCATTCCTTTTGATGGCTGCATAATATTCCATTGTGTATATATACCACTTCTTCTTTATCCATTCATCTATCGATGGGCATCTTGGCTCTTTCCACAGTTTGGCTATTGTGGACATTGCTGCTATAAACATTGGGGTACACGTACCCCTTCGGATTCCTACATTTGTATCTTTGTGGTAAATACCCAGTAGTGCAATTGCTGGATCGAACGGTAGCTCTAATTTCAACTGTTTGAGGAACCTCCATACTGTTTTCCAGAGGGGTTGCACCAGCTTGCATTCCCACCAACAGTGTAGGAGGGTTCCCCTTTCTCCACATCCCCGCCAACATCTGTCATTCCCTGACTTGTTAATTTTAGCCATTCTGACGGGTGTGAGGTGGTATCTCATGGAGGTTTTGATTTGCATTTCCCTGATGCCGAACGATGTTGAGCAATTTTTCATGTGCCTGTTGGCCATTTGGATGTCTTCTTTGGAGAAATGTCTGTTCATGTCTTCTGCCCATTTCTTGATTGGATTATTTGTTCTTTGGGTGTTGAGTTGGATAAGTTCTTTATAGATTTTGGATACTAGCCCTTTATCTGATATGTCATTTGCAAATATTTTCTCCCATTCTGTCGGTTGTCTTTTGGTTTTGTGGACTGTTTCTTTTGCTGTGCAAAAGCTTTTTATCTTGATGAAATCCCAATAGTTCATTTTTGCCCTGGCTTCCCGTGCCTTTGGCGATGTTTCTAGGAAGAAGTTGCTGCGGCTAAGGTCGAAAAGGTTGCTACCTGTGTTCTCCTTTAGGATTTGGATGGACTCCTGTCTCACGTTTAGGTCTTTCAACCATTTGGAGTCGATTTTTGTGTGTGGTGTAAGAAAATGGTCCAGATTCATTCTCCTGCATGTGGCTGTCCAATTTTCCCAACACCATTTGTTGAAGAGACTGTCTTTTTGCCATTGGACATTCTTTCCTGCTTTGTCAAAAATAAGTTGACCATAGAGTTGAGGGTCCATTTCTGGGCTCTCGATTCTGTTCCGTTGATCTATGTGTCTGTTTTTGTGCCAGTACCATACTGTCTTGATGATGACAGCTTTGTAATAGAGATGGAAGTCCGGAATTGTGATGCCGCCAGCTTTGCTTTTCTTTTTCAATATTCCTCTGGCTATTCTGGGTCTCTTCTGGTTCCATACAAATTGTAGGATTATTTGTTCCATTTCTTTGAAAAAAGTGGATGGTATTTTGATGGGGATTGCATTGAATGTGTAGATTGCTCTAGGTAGCATTGAGATCTTCACAATGTTGATTCTCCCAATCCATGAGCATGGAACGTTTTTCCTTTTCTTTGTGTCTTCTTTAATTTCTTTCTGAGTATTTTATAGTTTTCTGAGTACAGATCCTTTGCCTCTTCGGTTAAATTTATTCCTAGGTATCTAATGGTTTTCGGAGCAATTGTAAATGGGATCGACTCCTTTGACTTGTCTCTCTTCTGTCTTGTTGTTGGTGTAGAGGAATGCCACTGATTTCTGTGCATTGATTTTATAGCCTGCTACTTGACTGAATTCCTGTATGAGTTCTAGCAGTTTTGGGGTGGAGTCTTTTGGGTTTTCCACATACAGTATCATATCATCTGCAAAGAGTGAGAGTTTGACTTCCTCTTTGCCGATTTGGATGCCTTTGATTTCTTTTTGTTGTCTGATTGCTGTGGCTAGGACTTCTAATACTACGTTGACTAGCAGTGGTGAGAGTGGACATCCCTGCCGCGTTCCTGACCTTAGGTGAAAAGCTCTCAGCCTTTCCCCATTGAGAATGATATTCACTGTAGGTTTTTCATAGATGGCTTTTATGATATTGAGGTATGTACCCTCTATCCCTATACTCTGAAGAGTTTTGATCAAGAAAGGATGTTGTACTTTGTCAAATGCTTTTTCTGCATCTATTGAGAGGATCATATGATTCTTGTTCTTTCTTTTGTTAATGTATTGTATCACGTTGATTGATTTGCGGATGTTGAACCAGCCTTGCAGCCCAGGAATAAATCCCACTTGGTCATGGTGAATAATCCTTTTAATGTACTGTTGGATCCTATTGGCTAGTATTTTGGTGAGAATTTTTGCATCCATGTTCATCAAGGATATTGGTCTGTAATGCTCTTTTTTGATGGGGTCTTTGTCTGGTTTTGGGATCAAGGTAATGCTGGCCTCATAAAATGAGTTTGGAAGTTTCCCTTCCATTTCTATTTTTTGGAACAGTTTCAGGAGAATCGGTATTAATTCTTCTTTAAATGTCTGATAGAATTCCCCTGGGAAGCCATCTGGCCCTGGGCTTTTGTTTCTTGGGAGATTTTTGATGACTGTTTCAATTTCCTTAGTGGTTATAGGTCTGTTCAGGTTTTCTATTTCTTCCTAGTTTAATTTTGGTAGTTGAGACATCTCTAGGAATGCACCCATTTCTTCCAGGTTATCTAATTTGCTGGCATAGAGTTGCTCATAATATGTTCTCATAATTGTTTGTATTTCTTTGGTGTTGGTTGTGATCTCTCCTCTTTCATTCATGATTTTGTTGCTTTGGGTCATTTCTCTTTTCTTTTTGATCAGTCTGGCCAGGGGTTTATCAATCTTGTTCATTCTTTCAAAGAACCAGCTCCTAGTTTCGTTGATCTGTTCTACTGTTCTTTTGGTTTCTAGTTCATTGATTTCTGCTCTGATCTTTATTATTTCTCTTCTACTGCTGGGTTTAGGCTTTATTTGCTGTTCTTTCTCCAGCTCCTTTAGGTGTAGGGTTAGGTTGTGTATTTGAAACCTTTCTTGTTTCTTGAGAAAGGCTTGTTGTATTGCTATATACTTTCCTCTCAGGACTGCCTTTGCTGTATCCCAAAGATTTTGAACAGTTGTGTTTTCATTTTCATTGGTTTCCATGAATTTTTTTAATTCTTCTTTAATTTCCTGGTTGACCCATTCATTCTTTAGTAGGATGCTCTTTAGCCTCCATGTATTTGAGTTCTTTCCGACTTTCCTCTTGTGGTTGAGTTCTAGTTTCAAAGCATTGTGCTCTGAAAATATGCAGGGAATGATCCCAATCTTTTGGTACCGATTGAGACCTGATTTGTGACCTAGGATGTGATCAATTCTGGAGAATGTTCCATGGGCACTAGAGAAGAATGTGTATTCCGTTGCTTTGGGATGGAATGTTCTGAATATGTCTGTGAAGTCCATTTGGTCCAGTGTGTCATTTAAAGTCTTTATTTCCTTGTTGATCTTTTGCTTAGATGATCTGTCCATTTCAGTCAGGGGGGTGTTAAAGTCCCCCACTATTATTGTATTGTTGTCAATGTGTTTCTTTGCTTTTGTTATTAATCGCCTTATGTAATTGGCTGCTCCCATGTTCGGGGCATCGATATTTACAATTGTTAGATCTTCTTGTTGGATAGACCCTTTAAGTAGGATATAGTGTCCTTCCTCATCTCTTATTACAGTCTTTGTTTTAAAGTCTAGTTTGTCTGATAGAAGGATTGCCACCCCAGCTTTCTTTTGGTGTCCATTAGCATGGTAAATGGTTTTCCACCGCCTTGCTTTCAATCTGGCGGTGTCTTTGGGTCTAAAATGAGTCTCTTGCAGACAGCATATGGATGGGTCTTGTTTTTTAATCCAATCTGATAGCCTGTGTCTTTTGATTGGGGCATTTAGCCCATTTACATTCAGGGTAACTATGGAAAGGTTGAATTTAGTGCCATTGTATTACCTGTAAGGTGACTGTTAACTGTCTGTTGTCTGTGTTCGTTTCTGCTCTTTGCTGCTTTTAGGCTCTCTCTTTGCTTAGAGGACCCCTCTCAATATTTCTTGGAGGGCTGGTTTCGTGTTTGCAAATTCCTTTAGTTTTTGTTTGTTCTGGAAGCTTTTTATCTCTCCTTCTGTTTTCAATGATAGCCTAGCTGGATATAGTATTCTTGGCTGCATATTTTTCTCGTTTAGTGCTCTGAAGATCTCTTGCCAGTCCTTTCTGGCCTGCCAGGTCTCTGTGGATAGGTCGGTTGCCAATCTAATATTTTTACCATTGTAGGTTACATATCTCTTCTCCCGAGCTGCTTTCAGGATTTTCTCTTTGTCTCTGAGACTCGTAAGTTTTACTATTAGATGTCGGGGTGTTGACCTATTATTATTGATTTTGAGAGGGGTTCTCTGTGCCTCCTGGATTTTAATGCCTGTTTCCTTCCTCACATTAGGGAAGTTCTCTGCTATAATTTGCTCCAATATACCTTCTGCCCCTCTCTCTTTCTCTTCTTCTTCTGGGATCCCAATTATTCTAATGTTGTTTCGTCTTATCATATCACTTATCTCTCGAATTCTGCCCTCGTGATCTTGTAGTTGTTTCTCTCTCTTTTTCTCAGCCTCTTTATTTTCCATCATTTGGTCTTCTATATCACTGATTCTCTCTTCTGCCTCATTTATCCTAGCATTTAGTGCCCCCATTTTTGATTGCACCTCATCAATAGCCTTTTTGATTTCGGTTTGGTTAGATTTTAGTTCTTTTATTTCTCCAGAAAAGGTTTCTCTAATAACTTCCACGCTTTTTTCAAGCCCAGCTAGTATCTTTAAAGTCATGATTCTGAACTCTAGGTCTGACATCGTACTAATGTCCGTATTGAGTAGGTCCCTGGCTGACGGTACTACGTCTTGTTCTTTGTGCTGAGGTGATTTCTTTCGTCTTGTCATTTTGTCCAGAGGAGAATAGATGAATGAGAGAACAAAATGCTAACAGGTTTACAATGTCCCCAGGAAATATACTGTATAGAAATCAGAAAAGACCTGAAACCAGGGGAAAAGAAATGGAAAGAAAGAAAAAAGAAAGAGAAAAAAAAAAGAAAAAAAGATAAAAACAAAAACAGAACAATACAAAAAAAGCAGAATATGATCAAATATGATCAGGCTAGTGCATAGATCTGTGCCACACACTAGATTTTGGGCGTATTTTGGTCTGTTAGAAAAAAGTGCCTCCTAAAATTTTAAAGGAAGAAAGACATATATGTACAAAATAAGGGTTGATACAATGAAGTGATGGAAGATGACTGTAAAATGAAAATTATAAAAGATTTTATAAAAGGACTTGGTAAGATAAGTTGTTTGAAAAAGGAAAGAAGATTTAAGAAAAAAAAAAAGGGAGAGTATGTGATCAGTTAGGAGAGTAGAAAAAAGCCATACACTAGTGATTTAGGGTATATTTTGATCTGTTAGAAGAACCTGTACCTCAAAATTTTAAAGAGAGAACAACTTATATATATATATGCCAAAAATAAGGGTAACTACTATGAAGGGATAAAATATGACTCTAAAAATGAAAAATAAAAAATGTTTTTTTTTTTTAAAAGGGGATTGATAAGATGTTGGTTGAAAAAGGGAAAAAGAAAAATAAAAAAAAAAACAGTCAACAAAAATTAACTTTGATGAACTAATGAATCATGGTAAAAAAAAAAAAAAAAGCCATGAATCTATGTGCAGTATTCCCCTAGCGCTGGAGTTCTCCCATTCTCCCTGATCGATCAACTTCGTCTTGGCTTGCTGGCTGTTTGTGCTGATCTTCTGGGGGAGGGGCCTGTTCCTGTGGTTTCCAAATGTCTTTGCCGAGGCAGAATTGCCCCGCCCTTGTCGGTCTGGGCTAAGGAAGCTGCTCCGGTTTGCTCTCAGGAGCTTTTGTTCCCTGCAAGCTCTTGGTACAGCTTTGAGGACCAGGGCAGAAATGGTGGCCTCCCAATCTCCACCTGGAGGAGCTGAGAACTTGGGGCCCCGCTCCTCAGTGTGCCCCCAGAGAAAAGCAGTCACTTCCATGTCCCTGGTCTCCGGCCGCACTCTGTGCTCACCCGGCCTGTGATCGAGCGTTGCTATCTCTGGCACCCGACCCCGCGCGGAGTCTCCAAACCCAGCAGATCCCTGCAGTGCGTTCCCGCACCGCTCCTCCCAGGGAAGAAAGGGGAGTCTCCCCAGATCTGCTGCTTGTTGGGTCCCTGCTGGAGGAGCTGTGCCCCGACTGGGCCGCAGATCACAGTTTATGGCAACCCCGAGCTGAGAGCCCGCGACTCTGCTCTGTCTCTGCAGCCGGCTTCCCCGCTCCGATACCTGGGAGCTCTGGCGCACTCAGGCACCCCTGGTCTCTCTGTGACCCCAAGGGTCCTGAGACCACACTGTCCCGGGAGGATTCCACCCCCCGCTTAACCACTGCAGCAACGTCCCTCCGCCAAGCCAACTTCTAAAAGGTCCGATTTTGTGCTCCGCGGCTCTATCACTTGCCAGAAGCGGCCGGCGGAGGCCCCTCCCCTGCCATCTATCCTCCCGAATATCGCCTCGGATTCACTTCTCCGCACGCCCTACCTTCCAGTAAGTGGTCGCTTCTCTGTTCAGAGAGTTGTTGCTACTCTCCTGTTCGATCTCCTGTTGAGTTCGTAGGTGTTCAGAATGGTTTTGATCCGTATTCAGCTGAATTCCTGAGACCAGACGAAATCTAGGTCTCCTACTCCTCCGCCATCTTGCTCCGCCCCTCCGGATACGTTTGTTTTTAAATCTAGCCTGGTCAGAGTGAGTTCTTAGCTGTAACAGCTTTCCAACTGATTTTATGTAACCGATTATATCATCTGAAAAATGTGATCAATTTACTTAAGACATAAACCTATCATTGTTTTTTCTTTTTTCTTTTTTCTTTTCTACTGATTTTTTTGTTTTCTTTTTTTTCTTTAAATTCAAATATCATTGCTTTTTCTCTGGTTGTATTGGTTTGAAATTTCAGAGCAGTGCTGCATAGTGGCAGTGGCAGGCATACTTGTCTTCTCTGTGATCTTTGTGGGGATTCCTCAAATATTTTCATATCAGGGTTGATGTTAGTTGATGATCAAGGGAGCCATTTTATCATAGTTAAGAAATATCCTGTTTACAGTGTCCTCAGAACTGTTCTCATGCAGTATCTCTAGCATTTAAAAAGACCCTCTTATATTTGGATGATTTTTTTCTACTCATTTGCTCTACTACAATAGATAAATTACCAATATGAAATCCTGGTTGCTTTCAAGGGTTGAATGATACCTGGTCATGGCATTTGGGTTTGCTTGATCAATTGCTGGATGTATTTTATTGCTATTGTCTTTGAGCTTTTTCCTAATATACTAAAGAGATTAATCTGTGATTTTTGTTATGTTGCTCCTATCATTGAGGGCTGTTGGTTTTTGTATCATGATTGAAATGATTTCAGAAAACTCACTGGGACATTTATTTTCACATGCTTCCAAATAATTTTTATTTATTGCAAATACCTTTTGTGAGATTTCAAAGTCAGTGATTTGGCATCATGCCTTTCTGGGAGGTAAAGTTGGTTGATGGCTCAATTTCTTCTTTGATGATTTGTCCATTATACATTTTATTTTATTTTATTTTGAGAGAGAGAGAGAGAGCAGTGGGGGAGGGGAGTTGGAGGGGCTGAAGGAGAGTGAGAATCTTAAGCAGGCTCCGTGCTGAGCCCCAACACGGGGCTCGACCTCACGATCCTGAGATCATGACCCAAGCTGAAATCAAGAGTTGGGTGCTTAACTGACTGAGCCACCCAGGCACCCCAGTCCATTATGTATTTTGAATGGTCAAGTGACTAGCAAATATCATGATGTTATCATAGCTTATGGAAATTATATATAGACCCAAACCCTTTTAATTTTGTATTATTAAAATGATAACAAAAATTATACTTTTATTATAAAGAAAATGTTCTTTTATTATATTTAGAAGTAAAATATGAATTAAATCAAAGATATATGAGAAGGCTAATGCTGGGTGATCAGGTGTCAATACAATTGAACCATGAGGTCAGTTTTGAGGGCAAAATTGTTTTTGCATGTAGGTTTTCCAGCTGGTGGTGGCAACACAGGGGAATTTGACAACATTTGGAAACCCCAAATTGACAAGCAAGAGAGAAGAGACCATTAATTAAATAATTGTCTCCTCGATATCAGGTTCAAGGTAAAGGTGATTATGTTTCTGAGATGCCTGTTGGTCATTGATTTAGTCTTGCTTCTTGTGTTCTTGGCAGACACTCCTTTACATGGAACCAAGAAACCACTCAGGGCTTCCAGTGTTTCTCCTTCTGGGACTTTCTGAGAAGCCAGAGATTCCGTCTGTTCTCTTTGGGCTGTTCCTGTCTTTGTACCTGGTCACTGTCTTTGGGAACCTGCTCATCATCCTGGCCATCAGCTCAGACTCTCACCTCCACACCCCCATGTACTTCTTCCTCTCCAACCTGTCCTTCTCTGACATCTGTTTCACCTCCACCACCATCCCAAAGATGCTGCTGAACATCCAGACTCAGAGCAAAGTCATTACCTATGCAGGCTGCATCACGCAGATGTATTTTTTCACAGTGTTTGGACTTTTGGACAATTTACTCCTGACTGCAATGGCCTATGACCGCTTTGTGGCTGTCTGTCATCCCCTGCACTACACAGTCATCATGAACCCCCAGCTCTGTGCCCAGTTACTCATCCTGACCTGGCTCATCAGTATTCTGGGGGCCCTTCCTGAGAGTTTATCTATGTTGCGGCTCTCCTTCTGTGCAGTCATTGAAGTCCCACACTATTTCTGTGAACTCCCTGAGGTCCTGCACCTTGCCTGCTCTGACACCTTCAAAAATAATGTTGTATTATATATTGTGACAGGTGTTATGGGCCTTTTTCCTCTCGCTGGGATCCTTTTCTCTTATTCCCGAATTGTCTCTTCTGTACTGAAGATCTCAACAGTGGGAGGAAAGTATAAAGCATTCTCCACCTGCGGGTCTCACCTCTCTGTGGTCTCTTTGTTTCATGGAACCTGCCTGGGGGTCTACCTCAGTTCCACCTGGACACATGCCTCTCAGAGAGGGGTGTTCGCCTCAGTGCTGTACACTGTGGTCACTCCCATGATGAACTCTTTCATCTACAGCCTGAGGAACAGGGACATGAAGAGGACCCTGAGAAAGCTTCTCTGTAGCATATTGTCCTCCCAATGACAACAGTGACCCTAGACAAGTGTGATCAAGGACAACAGAATAGAGTGCTTAATGGTGTGGACCCTGAAATTTCCCTGACTGAGTTCAAATGGTGGTGCTACCTTCAATAGATAATAATCTTGAGAAAAATGCTCAACCTTCACACACCTCTATTTCTCCATGGACCTATAACAATGCATGCCTCATCAGGGTGACAAAAGGCTTAAATGGAATAATATGGTAAAGCTTCAGCACAGGGAATGCAAGTAGCAAGTCCTAAGTAAATTTCAGCTATTCTTACCAAAAAAAAGGAGCTAATTTTTTATGATGCTCCAGTTTTTTGTTTCCATACTATTAACCTAGTTTCTCTTCCATTATGGCTAAGTCATAAAGCTCAGTGCCCCCAGGAAGAAAGAGACTTTGATGTAGGGCAGAATTTCTCAACCTTGGCATTATTGATATTTGGGGCTGATCATTCCTTGCTGTGGGAGTTGTCCTGTGCATTGTAGGATGTTTAGCAGTATCTCAAGCCTCTAAACACTGGGACCAGTAGCATTGTCAGCCAAGTTGCAACAACTGAAAATGCTTCCAGATATAACCAAATGCTCCATGGGGGCCAAATCACCCCCACTTGAGAACCACAGGGGACTGTCTTCCTTTTCTTTTTACTTTTCAATTTTTTAATATAAATTCTAGTTAGTTAACATACAATGCAATATTGGTTCCAGGAGTAAAATTCAGTGATTCATCACTTACATACCACACCCAGGGCTCATCACACGTGCCCTCCTAAATACCCATCACCCATCTAGCCCATCCCCCACCCCATGCCTCCATCAACCCTCAGTTTGTTCTTTTTTATAAGATTTTATTTATTTATTTTAGAAAGAGAGAGCACATGAGCAGGGGGATAGGCAGAGGGAGAGGGAGAGAATCTCAAGCAAACTCCGCACCAAGCACGGGGCCTGGTGTGGAGCTTGATCTCATGATCCTGAGATCAAGGCCCAAGCAGAAACCAAGGGTTAGCCCAGTGATGGGTATTAAGGAGGGCACGTATTGCATGGAGCACTGGGTGTTATATGCAAACAATGAATCATGGATCACTGCATCAAAAACCAATGATGTACTGTATGGTGACTAACATAACATAATAATAAAAAAAAAGAAACCAAGAGTAGAACACTCAACTGACTGAGCCACCTAGGTGCCCCTGTTCTCTATCTTTAAGAGTCTCTATGGTTTCGGGGCGCCTCGGTGGCTCAGTCATTAAGCAGCCGCCTTCGGCTCAGGTCATGGTCCCAGGGTCCTGGGATCGAGCCCCACACTGGGCTCCTTGCTCCGCAGGAAGCTTGCTTCTCCCTCCCCCACACCCCCTGCTTGTGTTCCCTCTCTCGCTGTGTCTCTCTCTGTCAAATAAATAAATAAAATCTTAAAAAAAAAGTATGGTTTCTTTCCCTCTCTCTTTTCTCTTTTTCCCCCCCATATGTTCATCTGTTTTGTTTCTTAACTTCCACATATGAGTGAAATCCTGCAGTATTAGTTTTTCTTCGACTGATTTATTTTGCTTAGCATAATACTCTCTAGCTCCATCCATGTCATTGCAAATGGCAAGATTACATTTTTATGGATGGTTGACTAATATTCCATTTGTTATATATACCACATCTTCTTTATCCATTCATCAGTCGATGGACATTTGGGCTCTCCCCATAGTTTGGCCATTGTTGATAATGCTGCTGTAAACATCAGGATGCATGTACCCCTTTGAATCTATATTTTTGTATCCTTTGGGTAAATGACTAGTGGTGCATTTCCTGGATCATAAGATAGTTCTATTTTTAACTTTTTTTTTTCTTCTTTTTATTTAAATTCAATTAATTTTTTATTTTTTATTATTATGTCCAATTAGCCAACATATAGTACACCATTAGTTTGTGATGCAGTGTTCAATGATTCATTAGTTGCATATAACACCCAGTCCTCATCACAACACATGCCCACCTTAATACCCATCACCTGGTTACCCCATCCCAAACCCTGCCCTTCTATAACCCTGTTTATTTCCCAGGGTCCAGAATCTCTCATGGTTTGTCTCCCTCTCTGATTTCTTCCCATTCAGTTTTCCCTCCCTTCCCCTGTGGTTCTCCGCTCTATTCCTTGTGTTCCACATATGAGTGAAAACATATGATAATTGGCTTTCTCTGTTTGACTTATTTCACTTAGCATAACCACCCAGCCATCAGAAAGAATAAATTCAATTAATTAACATATAATGTATTATTAATTTCACAGGTAGAGTCCAGTGAGTCATCAGTCTTATATAATACCCAGTGCTCATTACATCAGGTGCCCCCCTTAATGTCCACCACCTAGTTACCCCATCCCCCCACCCTCCTCCCTACAGCAACCGTCCATTTGTTTCCTATGATTAAGAGTCTCTTATGGAGGGGAGGAGGAGCAAGATGGTGGAGGAGTCAGAGACCCGGATTTCCTCTGGTCCCAGGAATTCAGCTGGATAGGGATCAAACCATTTTGAACACCTACGAACTCAACAGGAGATGGAAAAAAGAATAGCAACAACTCTCTGAACAGAAAAGCAACCACTTTCTGGAAGGTAGGACATGCGGAGAAGTGAATCTGAGGCAATATTCGGGAAGATAGACGGCGGGGGAAGGGGCCTCCGTCAGTCACTACCGTCAAGTACTAGAGCAGCGGAGCACAAAACTGGAACTTTTAGAAGTCAGCTCCTCTGAGGGACATCGCTCCAGTGGCCAAGTGGGGGGTGGAACCCTCTCTGGGACAGTGTGGTCCCAGGACCTTCAGGATCACAGAAAGACGGGGATGCCTGAGTGCGGGGGAGCTCCCAGGTATCAGAGCAGGCAATCTGGCTGCAGAGATGGACCAAGGAGCCGGCTCTCAGCTCGGGGTTGCCGTAAACTGTGATCCGAGGCACAGGCCACTGCTCTCCAGCAGGGACCCAACAAGTGGCAGGTCTAGGGAGACACCCCAACCTCCCCCAGGAGGAGTGGCACGGGAGTGCACCACAGGGATCTGCTGGGTTTGGAGACTCCACACCAAGTCGGGTGCCAGAGATAGAGCTCGGTCACAGGCCAGGTGAGCACAGAGAGCGGCTGGAGACCGGGGAGACGGGAGTGACTGACTGCTTTTCTCTGGGGGCGCACTGAGGAGTGGGGCCCCGAGTTCTCGACTCCTCCAGGGTGGAGATTGGAAGGCTGCCATTTCACTCTTGTCCTCCAAAGCTGCACGGAAAGCTTGCAGGGAACAAAAGCTCCGAGAGCAAACCCAAGCAGATTATTTAGCCCGCCCCCCACCAAGGGTTGGGCAATTCTGCCTCCGCAAAGACATTTGGGAACCAGGGCAACAGGCCCCTCCCCCAGGAGATCAGCAAAAATAGCCTGCCAAGACCAAGTTTACCGATCAATGAGAACGGCAGAACTCCAGCGCTAGGGGAATACAGCACATAGAATTCATGGCCTTTTCCCCCCTAATTCTTTAGTCTTTCAAAGTTAATATTTTTAATTTTCTTTTTTTTTCTGAATTTTTCTTTTTCCCTTTTTCAACCAACATCTTATCAATCCCTTTTATAAAAATCTTTTTTATTGGGGAGGGTATGTGTTATGGTGAGTGCTGTGAATTGTGCAAGACTGTTGAATCACAGATCTGTACCTCTGAAATAATGCAATATATGTTAAGGAAAAAAAAAGAAGAAGAAGAAGATAGCAGGAGGGGGAGAATGAAGCGGGGGGAATGGGAGGGGGAGACAAACCATGAGAGACGATGGACTCTGAAAAACAAACTGAGGGTTCTAGAGGGGAGGGGTGTGGGAGGATGGGTTAGCCTGGTGATGGGTATTAAAGAGGACACATTCTTCGTGGAGCACTGGGTGTTATGCACAAACAATGAATCATGGAACAATACATCAAAAACTAATGATGTAATCTATGGTAATTAACATAACAATAAAAAATTTTAGAGAAAAAATATCTTTTATTTTTCATTTTTAGAGTCATATTCTATCCCTTCATCGTATTTAATCTTATTTTAGTATATATATATACATATGTATATATATATATATAAGTTGTTCTCTCTTTAAAATTATGGGATACAGTTTCTTCTAAAAGACCAAAATATACCCTAAATCTCTAGTGTATGGCTTTGTTCTAGTCTCCTGCCTGATCACATTCTCTCCCTTTTTTTTTTTTAATTTCTCTTCTGTCTTTTTTCAACCAACTTCTTATCTTATCAAGTCCTTTTATAAAAACTTTTATACTTTTCATCTTTACAGTCATATTCCATCCCTTCATCGTATTTACCCTTATTTTTGTACGTATATAAGCTTTTCTTTCTTTAAAATTTTGGGAGGCACTTTCTTCTAACAGACCAAAATATGCCCTAAATTTAGTGTGTGGCACTGATTTATTCACCAATCTGATCATATTTGATCATATTCTTTTTTTTATCTTTTTCTTTTTTTTCTTTTTTCTTTCTTTCCCTTTCTTTTTCCCCAGTTGCAGGTCTCTTCTGATATGTTTGGTGTATATTTTTCTGGGGTCGTTGTTACCCTGTTAGCATTTTGTTCTCTCATTCATCTATTCTCCTCTGGACAAAATGACAAGATGGAAAAAAATCACCTCAAAAAAAAGAACAAGACGCAGTACCAACTGCCAGGGACCTAATCAATACGGACATTAGTAAGATTTTGGTACTAGAGTTCAGAATGATGATTATAAAGATATTAGCTGGTCTTGAAAAAAGCATGGAAGATATTAGAGAAACCCTTTCTGGACAAATAAAAGAACTAAAATCTAACAAAGTTGAAATAAAAAAGGCTATTAATGAGGTGCAATCAAAAAGGGAGGCTCTAACTGCTACGATAAATGAGGCAGAAGAGAGAATTAGTGATATAGAAGACCAAATGATGGAAAATAAAGAGGCTGAGAAAAAGAGAGAGAAACAACTACTGGATCACGAGGGCAGAATTCGAGAGATAAGTGATACCATAGGATGAAACAATATTAGAATAATTGGGGCCCCAGAAGAAGAAGAAAGAGAGAGAGGGGGCAGAAGTTATATTGGAGCAAATTATAGCAGAGAACTTCCTTAATGTGAGGAAGGAAACAGACATCAAAATCCAAGAGGCACAGAGAAACCCCTCGAAATATAAAAATAGGTCAACCCCCCGACATCTAATAGTAAAACTTACGAGTCTCAGAGACAAAGAGAAAATCCTGAAAGCAGCTTGGGACAAGAGATCTGTAACCTACAAAGGTAGAAACATTAGATTGGCAGCAGACCTATTCACAGAGTCCTGGCAAGCCAGAAAGGACTGGCATGATTTATTCAGAGCACTAAGTGAGAAAAATATGCAGCCAAGAATACTATATCCAGCTAGGTTGTCACTGAAAATAGAAGGAGAGGTAAAAACTTCCAGAACAAAAAAAATTAAAGGAATTTGCAAACACAAAACCAGCCACACAAGAAATACTGAAAGGGGTCCTCTAAGCAAAGAGAGAGCCTAAAAGTAACATAGACCAGAAAGGAACAGAGAAAATATACAGTAACAGTCACCTTACAGGCAATACAATGGCACTAAATTCATATCTTTCAATAGTTACCTTGAATGTAAATGGGCTAAATACCCCAATCAAAAGACACAGGGTATCAAATTGGAATAAAAAAACAAGGCCCATCGATATGCTGTCTGCAAGAGACTCATTTTAGACCCAAAGACACCCCCACATTGAAAGCGAGGGGGTGGAAAACCATTTACATGCTAATGGACACCAAAAGAAAGCTGGGGTGGAAATCCTTATATCAGACAAACTAGATTTTAAAACAAAGACTGTAATAAGAGATGAGGAAGGACACTATATCCTACTTAAAGGGTCTATCCAACAAGAAGATCTAACAATTGTAAATATCTAGGCCCCTAACATGGGAGCAGCCAATTATATTAGCCAATTAATAACAAAGGCAAAGAAACATATCAACAACAATACAAAAATAGTAGGGGACTTTAACAACCCCCTAACTGAAATGGACAGATCATCTAAGCAAAAGATCAACAAGGAAATAAAGACTTTAAATGACACACTGTACCAAATGGACTTCACAGACATATTCAGAACATTCCATCCCAAAGCAATGGAATACACATTCTTCTCTAGTGCCCATGGAACATTCTCTGGAATAAACCACATCCTAGGTCACAAATCAGGTCTCAACTGGTACCAAAAGACTGGGATCATTCCCTGAATATTTTTGGACCACAATGCTTTGAAACTAGAACTCAATCACAAGAGGAAAGTTGAAAAGAACTCAAATACATGGAGGCTAAAGAGCATCCTACTAAAGAATGAATGGGTCACCCAGGAAATTAAAGAAGAATTAAAAAATTTCATGGAATCAAAGGAAAATAAAAACACAACTGTTCAAAATCTTTGGGATACAGCAAAGGCAGTCCTAAGAGGAGAGTATATAGCAATACAAGCCTTTCTCAAGAAACAAGAAAGGTCTCAAAAACACAACCTAACCCTACACCTAAAGGAGCAGGGGAAAGAACAGCAAATAAAGCCTAAACCACGCAGGAGAAGAAAAATAATAAAGGTCAGAGCAGAAATGAATGAAACAGAAACCAAAAGGACCATAGAACAGATCGACGAAACTAGGAGCTGGTTCTTTGAAAGAATTCATAAGATTAATAAACCCCTGGCCAGACTTATAAAAAAGAAAAGAGAAAGGACGCAAATAAATAAAATCATGAATGAAAGAGGAGAGATCACAACCAACACCAAAGAAATACAAACAATTATAAGAACATATTATGAGCAACTCTATGCCAGCAAATTAGATAATCTGGAAGAAATGGATGCATTCCTGGAGACGTATAAACTACCAAAACTGAACCAGGAAGAACTAGAAAACCTGAACAGACCGTAACCAGTAAAGAATGAAGCAGTACTCAAAAATCTCCCAACAAAAAGAGCCCAGGGCCACATGGCGTCCCAGGGGAATACTACCAAACATTTAAAGAAGAATTAATACCTATTGTTCTGAAACTGTTCCAAAAAATAGAAATGGAAGGAAAACTTCTGAACTCATTTTATGAGGCCGGCATTACCTTGATCCCCAAACCAGACAAAGATGCCATCAAAAAGGAGAATAACAGACCAATATCCTTGATGAACATGGATGTAAAAATTCTCACCAAAATACTAGGCAATAGGATCCAACAGTACATTAAAAGTGTTATTCACCACGACCAAGTGGGATTTATCCTTGGGCTGCAAGGTTGGTTCAACATCCACAAAGCAATGTGATAGAATACATTAATAAAAGAAAGAACAAGAGCCAGATGATGTTCTCAGTACATGCAGAAAAAGCATTTGACAAAATACAACATCCTTTCTTGATCAAAGCTCTTCAGACTATAGGCATAAAGGGTACATACCTCAATATCATAAAAGCCATCTATGAAAAACCCACAGCGAAATTCATTCTCAATGGGGAAAAACTGAGAGCTTTCCCCCTAAGGTCAGGAACACGGCAGGGATGTCCACTCTCACCACTGCTATTCAACATAGTATTAGAAGTCCTAGCCACAGCAATCAGACAACATAAAGAAATCAAAGGCATCCAAATCGGCAAAGAAGTCAAACTCTCACTCTTTGCAGATGATATGATACTTTATCTGGAAAACCCAAAGGACTCCACCCCCAAACTGCTAGAACTCATGCTGGAATTCAGTAAAGTGGCAGGATATAAAATTGATGCACAGAAATCAGTGGCATCCCTATACACCAACAACAAGACAGAAGAAAGAGAAATTAAGGAGTCTATCCCATTTACAATGGCACCCAAAACAAGAAGATACCTAGGAATAAATCTAACCAAAGAAGCAAAGGATCTGTACTCACAAAACTATGAAATACTCATGAAAGAAATTGAGGAAGACACAAAGAAATGGAAAAAATTCCATGCTCATGGATTGGGAGAACAAACATTGTGAAGATGTCAATACTACCTAGAGCAATCTACACATTCAATGCAATCCCCATCAAAACACCATCTACTTTTTTCAAAGAAATAGAACAAATAATCCTAAAATTTGTATGGAACCAGAAAAGACCCCAAACAGCCAGAGGTATGTTGAAAAAGAAAAGAAAAGCTGGGTTGCCTGGGTGGCTCAGTTGTTAGGCATCTGCCTTCGGCTCAGGTCATGATCCCAGAGTCCTGGGATCAAGCCCCGCATCGGACTCCATGTTCCGCGGGAAGCCTGCTTCTCCCTCTCCCACTCCCCCTGCTTATGTACCCTCTCTCGCTGTGTCTCTCTCTGTCAAATAAATAAACAAAATCTTTAAAAAAAGAAAGAAAGAAAAGAAAAGCTGGTCGTATCACAATTCTGGACTTCCGGCTCTATTACAAAGCTGTCATCATCAAGATAGTATGATACTGGCACAAAAACAGACACATAGATCAATGGAACAGAATAGAGAGCCCAGAAATGGACCCTCAACTCTATGGTCAACTAATCTTCGACAAAGAAGGAAAGAATGTCCAATGGAAAAAAGACAGTCTCTTCAACAAGTGGTGTTGGGAAAATTGGACAGACGCAGAAGAATGAAACTGGACCATTTCCTTACACCACACACAAAAATAGACTCCAAATGGTTGAAAGACCTAAATGTGAGACAGGAGTCCATCAAAATCCTAAAGGAGAACACAGGCAGCAACCTCTTTGATCTCAGCCACAGCAGTTTCTTCCTAGAAACATCGCCAAAGGCAAGGGAAGCAAGGGCAAAAATGGACTATTGGGACCTCATCAAGATAAAAATCTTTTGCACGGCAAAAGAAACAGTCCACAAAACCAAAAGACAACCGACAGAATGGGAGAAGATATTTGCAAATGACATATCAGATAAAGGGCTAGTATCCAAAATCTGTAAAGAACTTCTTAAACTCAACACCCGAAGAGCAAATGATCCAATCAAGAAATGGGCAGAAGACATGAACGAACATTTTTCCAAAGAAGACATCCAAATGACCAAAAGACACATAAAAAAGTGCTCAACATTGCTCGACATCAGGGAAATCCAAATCAAAACCTCAATGGCTAAAATTAACAAGTCAGGGAACGACAGATGTTGACGGGGATGTGGAGAAAGGGGAACCCTCCTACACTGTTGGTAGGAATGCAAGCTGGTGCAACCACTCTGGAAAACAGTATGGAGGTTCCTCAAAAAGTTGAAAATAGAGCTACCATACGATCCAGCAATTGCACTACTGAGTATTTACCCCGAAGATACAAATGTAGGGATTCAAAGGGGGACATGCACCCCAATGTTCATAGCAGCAATGTCCACAATAGCCAAAGTGTGGAAAGAGCCAAGATGTCCTTTGACAGATGAATGGACAAAGAAGTGGTATATATACACAATGGAATATTACGTAGCCATCAAAACGAATGAGATCTTGCCATTTCCAACGACATGGATAGAACTGGAGGGTGTTATGCTGAGCAAAATAAGTCAATCAGAGAAAGACATGTATCATATGACCTCACTGATATGAGGAATTCTTAATCTCAGGAAACAAACTGAGGGTTGCTGAGTGGTGGGGGGTGGGAGGGATGGGGTGGCTGGGTGATAGACATTGGGGAGGGTATGTGCTATGGTGAGCGCTGTGAATTGTGTAAGACTGTTGAATCACAGGTCTTTACTTCTGAAACGAGTAATGCGATATATGTTAAGGAAAAAAAAAGAAGAAGATAGCAGGAGTTGAAGAATGAAGGGGGGGAAATCGGAAGGGGAGATGAACCATGAGAGACGATGGACTCTGAAAAACAAACTGAGGGTTCTAGAGGGGAGGGGGTTGGGAGGATGGGTTAGCCTGGTGATGGGTATTAAAGAGGGCACGTTCTGCGTGGAGCACTGGGTGTTAAACGCAAACAATAAATCATGGAACAATATATCAAAAACTAATGATGTAATGTATGGTGATTAACATACCATAATAAAATAAAATAAAATAAGAGTCTCTTATGGATTATCTCCCTCTCTGGTTTCTTGTTTCATTTTTTCCTTCTCTTTCCCTATGGTCTTCTGCCTTTTTTCTTAAATTCCACATATCAGTGAGATATATGATAATTGATTAACTTACTTTGCTTAGCATAAGACCCTCTAGTTCCATCCACATCATTGCAAATGGCAAGATTTCATTTTCTGTTGGCTGAGTAGTATTCCACTGTGCGTATATGTGTTTGTGTGTGTATATATATATATACATATACATACATACACGCCACATCTTCTTTATCCATTCATCTGTCAATGTACATCTGGGCTCTTTCCATAGTTTGCGTATTGTGGACATCGCTGCTATAAACATTAGTTTGCAGGTGCCCCCTTGGATCACTACATTTGTATCTTTTGGGTAAATACCTAATATTTTTAACTTTCTGAGGAACCCCCATACTGTTTTCCAGAGTGGCTGTACCAGTTTGCATTCCCACCAACAGAGCAAGAGGGTTCACCTTTCTCTGCATCCTCACCAACACCTGTTATTTCTTGTGTTGATGATTTTAACCATTCTGACAGATGTGAGGTGAAATGTTATCATGGTTTTGATTTGAACTTCCCTGATGATGAGTGATGTTGAGCATCTTTTCATGTGTCTGCTAGCCATCTGGATGTCTTCTTTGGAAAAATGTCCATTCATGTCTTCTGTCCATTTCTTAACTGGATCATTTGGGTTTGGGGTGTTGAGTTTGATAAGTTCTTTATAGATTTTGGATACTAACCCTTTAACAGCTGTATCATTTGCAAATATCTTCTCCCATTCCGTAGGCTGTTTTTTAGTTTGGTTGATTGTTTCCTTTGCTGTGCAGAAGCTTTTTACCTTGATGACGTCCCAATAGTTCATTTGTGTTTTGTTTCCCTTGCTTCCAGTGACGTGTCAAGTAAGGAGTTGCACCAGCCGAGGTCAAAGTGGCTGCTGCCTGTGCTCTTCTATAGGATTTTGATGGTTTCCTGTCTCACATTTAGGTCTTTCAAGGAGAATGTCTTCCAAAGCGGAAGAGAACATATGAAAAATTTCCAGGTGCAAGATCCCAAGGAAGTGTCCTAAAGGCTGGAAAGAAATAAATGGGGGCTTATGTCTCTCATCTCTTGTTCAGGAATCTTGGGAATTATGGTTGCATAGTTTGGCCCTGCATAAAATGGGGTTACTATAGTAGGGGTGGAATGTCTGTGCAGTGTGATCAACCTGAGAGGGACACTAGGTTTCAATCTCAGCCTCCTTGGCTCATATGGGGGCTCCAATGGTCACATAAAAGAGTCACAAGGTTTCCGAAGACCCAAAGAGAGGCAAAGAAGGCTGACCTGAACATCCTCGGGTTGGAAGCTAGCCCCTGGGGTGAGAGGTCAGATAATACCACATAATGTCTTCTGCGGACAACCTATGTCAAAGGACAGATGGAGGACTCATGATGATGAAGTTTCTGCAGGGCTGGAAGGGGCTAAGATGGGGCTGAATCAGGAGGAGAGGACCACAGAGGTGGTCCACACCAAGAGAGCACAGCCATGCACCACTGACCCTGACATTGGCAACATTTGCCACGAGAGGACCAGTGTGGTCTGCCACCGTCTATGGCAGTCAATTCAGGTGGCAGTTCAATGACTCGCATTTTCCAGTTGTTATCACCATTATAATTATTGTGTGACATCAGAGGGGCCAGGCATTTTTTACAAAATAAACACAGCATAAATTTACTATTTTAATCAGTTTAAAGTGTATCATCAGGTGCATTACATATATTGACAATCTTGTGCCACCATCTCCACTGCCCTAGTTTCAGGACATTTTTATCACCCCAAGAAAGACCCTTCAACCATAAGCAGCTATGCCCCATTTCTGTCCCCCCACCACCCCAGTCCTCAGAAACCACAAATCGGCTTTCTGTCTCTGTGCTTTGCATGTCCTGGATGTTTCATAGAAGTGGAATCACATAGTATATGCCTTTTCTGTCTGGATTCTTTCACTCAGCATGATGTTGGCAAGATTCATCCATGTTGTAGCTTGAGCCAGTGCTTCATTCTTCTTCGTGGCTGATGAATGAGTAACTAAATGTGCTGTATTCATACGATAGGATCAGACTTTCATATACCAGAGAAAACTCTGTTCTATTCCCTCAAAGCCTGGGATGACCTTGAAAATGATTTGTTTTTATTCATTTTAACCAATCGCTCCCCAAAGACATTTTTGTAGACAATCCTGCCTCTGCACGGTCCAGGCAGTTCTGATCTCTCTTTCCATTTTGACATCCATCATTCCCATAATTAGATCTGCAGGGGTGTACTCAGGGGAGCCAAATCCAGGATGGTCTCCAGTGATTCCCACCACCTGATATTCACACACACACCCATGGATTTTCCTCCCACACTGAATAGGGCTGACCTTTGAAACCAATAGGATATGACAGAAACGGCAGTGTGACCTCCAAGGATAGATTACAAATGACATGAAAGGTTTGCCCTTTACCCTCCACTGCCTTGCTGTCTCTGGGGGATGTTAACAGCCCTGTTGTGTGGACACTCAATCAGCCCTGGAGAAGTGCACATGGTCAGGAGCTGAGGCTTCCTGCCAACAGCTAAAAGCAGATCCTCCTGCCCACGCTGGGGTTTCCAGTGTTGGCAGCACCAGCCAACATTTGAACTGCAAGGCCATGACTAACTTCAGACCAGAACTCCCAGTGAAATCACTCCTGAAAACCTGACGCAAAGAAACAGTGTTGAATAATAAATGATCATTGGTGTTTTAAGTCACTTACTTTGGGAACTGTTTATATATATATTATGAGAGAGAGCCCAGGAGAGAGAAAGTGGTGGAGGGGCAGAGGGAGAGAGAGAGAGAATCTTTTTTTAAAAAAAGATTTTATTTATTTGAGAGAGAGAGAGCATGAGAACTGGTGACAGAGGGAGAGATAGGAAAGGGAGAAGCAGATTCCCCACTGAGCAGGGAGCCTGACACGGGGCTGGATCCCAGGACCCCAGGATCATGACCCAAGCCGAAGGCAGGCACTTAACCAACTGAGCCACCCAGGCACCCCATGAGAGAGAATCTTAAGCAGACTCCATGCTCAGCACCAACCCCAATGCAAGGCTCAATCTCACAACCCTGAGATCATGACCTGAGCCAAAATCAAGAATTGGTCACTTAACCAACTGAGCCACTTTATGCATCAAGAGAAAACTAATACAAGGAAATCTCCAGTATCTCAGATAACCCATAGGATTCTCAGAAATCTTCCTTTTCCATGATTAATATGTCATCATTTTCTGGATTAGTTCTGCTAAAACATAAGGGATGTTCAATTCCCAGGATGGAAGTATCTCCTTGGGAGTTTGCTCAGATGCTTTGGCTGAGAGGAGAGATGAGGCCCACTACGTCAGTCTACCCCCACCCCCTCTGGTTCACTCCCCACTGCCCTGATGTGCCCGCAATGGTGCACACCTTCCCATCAGCCAAGTCCTTTTGCAATGTTTGGTAGGTCTGCAGGAATAGAGCTGGTCTTCACAAAAATGGAGTACACAACCCAAGACAGTGTAAATAAATATGCTGACTTAACGTAGCCTAAAGATGGAAAGAACTTAGCTCTCAAGTGGGAGAATTCCCTCATAATTCCCCAATGTGCAAGAGAGCATAGCAATTCCTGGTGAGAATATTCCCTTCTGCCACAGAGTATTAAAGCAGGGCCTGGATTATGTCTCTAAAATGAAAAATTAAAAACCTGGTGCCATCACCAGTTGACTAACATAACATAATAAAATTTAAAAAAAATCTGTAAACTCATCACAGAACGTATTTTATAATATTGTAGTAATTTGTTCCTCAATAATGTCTAAACATTTATTTGTAAGGAATAACAATGACTATATGAATGATTTATGGACTGAAATCCATATTTTAGATATGAGATAGTAAAAGTACACTGTAAGTTGTCCAGGGGGAGTCTGGCTGGCTCAGCTGGAAGAGCATGCAACTCTTGATCTCGGGATTGTGACTTTGAGCCCCATCTTGGGTATAGAGATTACTTAAAATTAAAATATTTTTTTTAAGCTTTTATTTTTTATTTATTGGGGAGAGTGAGTGTGAGAGAGAGAGAGACAGAGATCACAAGCAGGGGATAGAGGGGCAGGGATAGAGGGAGAAGATGACTCTCCACTGAGCAGGGAGCCAGATATGGGACTCGATCCCAGAACCCTGGGATTGTGACCTCAGCAGAAAGCAGACACTTAACCGACTGAGCCACCCAGGAGCCCTAAAAATGAAATCTTTTAAAAATTTTGTCTGGGAGGGTGCCTGGGTGGCTCAGATGGTTAAGCGTCTGCCTTCAGCTCAGGTCATGATCCCAGGGTCCTGGGATCGAGTCCCGCATCGGGCTCCCTGCTCCTTGGGAGCCTGCTTCTCCCTATGCCTCTCTCTCTCTCTCTCTCTCTCTCTGTCTTTCATGAATAAATAAATAAAATCTTTGAAAAAAAATTTTGTCTGGGACAAATTCTTGGGTAACATAATCTGTGATTGCTAGTGTTTTTAGCAGATATACCACATTCAGAGGGATGTGGAAATCATTAAGGCTTTTGATATTTCCTACATAAGCTAAGGCCAAGTTGGGAGTCAGGAATAGAGGCTTGATGGGGGGCAGATGGGAGGAGGGACAGAAATGGAGAATTTTGGTTTAAGATACTCCTGTCAAATGGAATGCCAGAGGAAAGAGCGCCGGGTTGTGCCGCAGGGAACCCAAGTAGGAAACACAGATCTGCGGAGGAATTTGTGGGGAAACATGCCCAGGTCTCTCTCTGGGGGGTAAACACCTTGAGGATGCAGCACAAATGTGCAAATGTGCGTGTCCTGCACGGAGGGGAAGCAGCGCTTGGTGGGATGCTCGGACTTTGCCACATGCTGCAGAGCCAAGAGGAATCCAGCACCACTGAAAGGACAGGCCCAGCCGGGTCACCTGGGGGCTGGAGGAAATCTGCAGGTGTTCAGCCAGAGGCTGAACTGCTCCCCCCCTGCAGGGGAACAGTGCAGCGCTATGCCGAGGGGAGACCAGGAAAAGAAACAAAGTTGAAGGTGTGTGGCTGAGCCGGCGAGAGGCCTGGGGACACCGAGTATGGCTGAAACAAGAGAGAAGCAAAGGAAAGCGACCAGGGAAAGATGCACGCCTCCACCCAGAGGAAGATGCAGCCACTGGAGATGCTACACCTGAACCTGGAGGAAACACAGGACGCCAGAGGAAGGGGAGCGCACTCCACCTGCAGGGACACCTCTGAACTTCAGGAAAAGCCAAAAAGGAAAAATCTGGCTACCAAGGAAAGGGCTTCCGGCCAAGAATCGGTGCTGAGGGGCCCGGACTAAGGGAAGGAGCCCAGGACAACACAAGGAGACACCACTTACATTTTGTACTTCCAGAACACTGCTTTCCTAATCCTCATCCCGCGCTGCATGGGGCCATCCCTGAGCTAAAATGAACGCATGGGGAAATAGAGGGGAAATTGGTTTGCTTCTGAGCTTCTGGAAACCTAAGGCATCAGAGAGGAAAGACAAGCTGAACCACTGGGAAATTACAGAGTGCACCCAAGAAAATAGTGCTCACCTGGTCTTCCCGGGAAAAACAAAGAGGAACCCATTCCTGAGCACTAAGCACGGCAAAATTCACTCCTGATTCAGACCCGCGCGTTGAGCAGTCTCTGGCACACCTGGGCACCTTCCAGTCAAAGGCCAGAGACGAAATTACCGCATGCGGGTCTCTTACTCATTACTCTCTGGCCTCCCACTTACCCAGTAATGGAGAATGACTCATCTTACCAGTTAGGTAGAAGGGACCAGGCTTACACAGCCTAGTCCCTCCTCTCTCCTCCCACACTCTGGTCAAGGCTGCCACAATTTAACCCAGGAAATCTGTGTTCTTTGCTCTAGGCTCCGGTGGTCCAGAAGGGCTACTCTCAGGCATCTTTAGTAAGAGAATTGCTTGTCAGGCTGTTGGCGTCATCAGCACAAGAACCAAAGGACAGCTCCTGGCAGGGTCTCCACTCTGCCCTCTCTGAGAGCTAAGATTTGAAGTTCTTTATGTTGACTTTAATGGGGTACATTGGCATAGGCGGCAGCTCTGTTGGAAAGAGGGTCAGGAGAGTGGATGGGTCTGACAGTTAGGTAAGCCACAGTCTGGAGAGAGTTAAATAAGCCACGGTCTGAATGATGTAGACATCACTGATGTCTAGTAGGTGAACCCCGCTAGCATAAAATAAGCCATATTTCATTTTTCTTTAATTTTACAATGTTCTCCAAGATTATCAGTTCCATATGTCTAAATCTACTAAGAGGGGAAGCAAACCACTGCCCATACACAAAATGCAAACCACAGCATTTTTTTTTATGAAAATGTTTTACTGGAACACAGTGTAGTGGGGTGAATGGTGGCCCCCAAAACGATATGCCACATCCCAACTCCAGTACCTGTGAATGTGACCTTATTTGGAAAAGGGGTCTTTACAGATATAATTGAGGATCTCGAGATGCAATCGCCCTGGATTACCCAGATGGATCCTATATCCAGTGACGGATGTGCTTATAAGGAGACACAAAGGCAAGAGGTACATAGAGATGAGGAGACCATGCAGCTACAGAGGTGGAGATTGGAATGATGCATCCACAAAGCCCAGAAATGCTTGGAGTCACTAAAAGCAGGAAAGGCAAGGAATAGACTTCCCCTTAGAGCCTCAGGACGTAGCACAGCCGTTCTGAGCCCTGATTTCAGAATTCTGGCCTCCCAGAACTGTGACAGAATACATGCCTATTGTTTTAATTCACCCAGCTCTTGGTAAATTGTTACAGCAACCACAGGACATTCATACCCACAGCCACGCCCGCCTGTGCACATACGGTCTATACATGCTTATGCACCATGGTACATAAGTAATTGCCACAGAGAACATATAGCCCACAACGCCCCAAATATTTACTCTCTGGCCCTTTACAGAAATGTTTGCCAACCTCTGCTCTAATATTTCCTCCTGGGAAAGAATGCTCTGAATAACCTACCTGGGTATATAGCCTGAAAAATTCTGCCATGTAAGCTTAAAGACACGAATGTGTTTACTCCAGATGAAAAAACTAAGTGGACCTGGGGGACTTTTGCAAAGAAAATTCTACATGTGCAGCCAAATAGTGAGCTTTTTTTTATTACCCTCCACCCAACACAAGGGCCAATCTCCACCTTTCCTCTGTGTAACTACCCAACATTTGTTGGGAGTTACATGTGGTTCAGATCCCTGTTCACAATCCCTAGTCAAAGTGCTTGGGACTCATGGAGTCTTGAAAAATACACCTGCTTCTGCCTTTGATAGACAAAGAAGTTCCATGTCAAATGTTGACACAAAAGAAGACAATGAAGGTCAGGCACATGGAGAAAAGAACACCATGACTTAGGGGGGCCATAGGGTGGTATACATGTATGCAACATCCGAGACACTCCCAAGAGGACAAACCCAGCAGAAGAGAAGTTCTTTTCCATTTTGGTTCCCTCACTCATGGGAAACAAGTTGTTCAGAGAATAGAGTAATAACAGCACAATTAATTTAATGAGAATTGTCAGAATCCAACCTCCGAGGGCCTATAAATAGTAAATATGCAATGTCCTCATCTCATCTACAGCTCAACTCTCCTGGAAGGAGGAAGTTCAGCTGCACCCTTTTGGAGAATAGGTACCTGACACCACCTCCTTGTCCTTCCCTGGAGCTGAGTTGAATATCCATCCGCCAGGGAATAAAGGACATACAGAACTAGAGATGCCCCAATGCCATCAGAGTGTCTGCTGTGGGAAAAAGGTATGGGGGCAGGCAAAGCTCTCAGAGGATGCATTTTGGGCAGTACAAATGGGAATAAGATGCTGGTGAGAGTCCACTTACTTAAAACAGTCTACACAATTCCATTCCCGTGTCTCTCAATTTTCTCCTCCTCTCAGTTTTTTGGGAGCCATTACAAACACCTTTGTTCTCCTCTATCAAAGACACTCCTGTCTTCTTTCATCTGGAAAATCTTCACTTACTCATTCAAGAGAGAAACGTTCCCTGGGATTCCACGCTGTTAGCGCTTACGAGTCCGTTCATACATGCTCTGATCTATTAAGTTACGTAATGTTCTGTGCCTCAGCTTCCACATTTGTAAAACTAGGAGAATAGTAGTACCCACTTCAGAAGGTTAACATGAGGATTAAATTAAGGGAGATGATGCTCGACAGGGTTTTTTATTGTCTCTATCGCCTAGTGAGCATCTACCCCTGTTTATTATTATCACTGCGTTACTGCAAACACATATTCATTTGTGAAATAAAAATATAGTAATGAGGGGCGCCTGGGTGGCTCAGTCATTAAGCGTCTGCCTTTGGCTCAGGTCATGATCCCAGGATCCTGGGATCGAGCCCCGCATCCGGCTCCCTGCTCGGTGGAAGGCCTGCTTCTCCCTCTCCCACTCTCCCTGCTTGTGTTCCCTCCCTCGCTATGTCTCTCTCTGTCAAATAAATAAATAAAAATCTTAAAAAATATATATATAGTAATGATGTTAAAATAAGCTAAGGCACAAGTGTTTGACACATGGAGGTCCACAAGAAATTTTAGCTAATTTAACAAATGCATCATTCTCATTTACTGTGTATTTGCAAGTTTCCAGTCCCTATTCCAGATTTATATTTGTGTTAACATGTGAAACAATTGTGATCTATTTTTTTTCTAAGTAGGCTCCATGCCCAGCGTGGGGACCAACAGGGGGTTTGAACTCACGACCCCCGCCCAGATGGAGACCTGAACTGAGATCAAGAGTCGGGTGTTTAACTGACTGAGCCACCCAGGTGGCCCTGTGATCTATTTTCTAAGTAATATAACTGCACATATGAACACTGCTAGGGTTTTTTTCTCTTGCGCCCACTTTTTTCTTTTTGCTAATTTTTATTTTTGAATAATGTTACATTTACAGAAAAGTTACAAAAATAGTTCAGAGTTCCCATGGTAATGAAAACATTTTGGAATGAAATAGAAGCAATGATTACTAAACACACCAAATGTACTTTCATGCCTCTGAATGTTACTTTAAAATGGCTCCTGGGTTTTACATATGTGTTTTATATCAACCGCGTTACTAAAATCATACTCAGTTCAGAGGTTTTCAGCTGCCAATTCACTACCTGCAGCCAATCCATTATCTTCGGTGAAAAATAGTTGTGTTTTCCATACTTAAAGTCCCTTATGTCTTTTTCTCCTTGAAGTGCTTTAGTTGTAATTTCCCAGGTGTTGATAAACAACAGTCGAAATAGACTTTCTTTTTTCTTTTTTTTAGTCTTTCAAATTGTCATAAATTTTTTTTCTTCCAAGATTTGATTTAAATTCAAGATAGTTAATATATAGTGTAGTATTGGTTTCAGGAGTAGAATTAGTGATTCATCACTTACATATAACACCCAGTGCTCATTCCATCAAGTGCCCTCCTTAATGCCCATCACTCATCTAGCCCATCCCCCACCCACCTCCCTCCAGCAACCCTCAGTTTGTTCTGTAGAGTTAAGAGTCTCTCATGGCTTGCCTTCCTCTCCATTTTCATCTTATTTATTTTTCCTTCCCTTCCCCCATATACATCATGGTTTCATTTCTTAAATTCCACATATGAGTGAAATCATGATATTTTTCTTTGTCTAACTGACTTATTTTGCTTAGCATAATACCCTCTAGTTCCATCCATGTTGTTGCAAAAGTCAAGATTTCATTCTTTTTTATTATTTTTTCTATTCTAATTTTCTGCGTGGCACATTTTATCATTAACAATTTTTGTCAATTTATGGCCCCGTTATTGATCTTTTCTTCTCTTATTTCTCTTCTCTTCTCTTATTTCTAGACTTTTTATTTGGAGAGAATTACTTTCAAAGATTATATATCTTCATATATAAATTTATATCATCTATGTTTTTTATTTATTTTATTCTGATAGATTGTATGGTCTCTTGCTCCACACCTAACATTAAACATTGAAATTTATTAGGGAATGTAGGTACCTGGCTGGCTTAGTTACTAGAGCATGAGACTCTTGATCTTGGGATCATGAGTTCAAGCCTCATGTTGGGTGTAGAGCTTACTTTAAAAAAAAAAGCAAATATTAGAATCACTAAATTGTACGTCTAAAACTAATATTACATTGTATGTTAAGTAACTAAAATTTAAATTAAAACTTTTATAAAAAGAAATTTATTAGGGAATACAGAGATCCGATTTAACATTATTTTTTCTGAATTGTTTTTTTTAAAGATTTTATTTATTTGACAGAAAGAGACACAGTGAGATAGGGAACACAAGTAGGGGGAGTGGGAGAGGGAGAAGCAGGCTTTCCCCTGAGCAGGGAGCCCGATGCAGGGCTCGATCCCAGGACCCTGGGATCATGACCTGAGCCGAAGGCAGACATTTAACGACTGAGCCACCTGGGTGCCCCTTTTTCTTAACTGTTAATCATGAAACACTTATGCCTTTAAAAGACCTTCTAAGGTATCTAGGAATAAGATAGGAATAAGATTAGGAATAAAAAAAGGAATAAGATTAGGAATAAAAAAAGGAATAAGATTAGGAATAAAAAAAAGTAAGTTAAGTTGATAAAAATATTTTTATATATCCTAAATTATGGTGAACATCTTATAAAATTACAAAACTCCAGGATTATACTTTTGAAAGAAATGAAGAACTCTTACTATAAATTTGAGCAGTATTGAATTTCATACCAATGTAAAAAGACCTAAAGATAAGTAGGTGTTGTAAATTGATATTATTTGGAGAAAGTATGTAAATATTATAGAAAAACTTAAAATTATTAATAAAATCCAAAAATGCCCATAGTTTATAAATACAAAAAAATCAAAATCCTTCCTATTTTAATAGCAATATCAGAGATATAATTTGGGAGAATATCATTATTAATGACAGTAAACCTAAAATACATTAAAATACTGTATAGAAATCCTGCCATCTGGGACAACATGAATGAAATTGGAGGACATTATGCTAAGTGAAATAAGCCAGACACAGAAGTACAAATTCTGCATGATTCCACTTGGTTAAAGTATGTAAAATCATAAAACTCACAGAAGCAGAGAATAGGATGTAGGTTGTCCGTGGCTGGGAAGAGAGGTAATAGGGAATTTTCGCTCAATGGGTATAAAGTTTCTGTTGTGCAGGTTGAATAATATATAGAGATCTGGTGTATAACATACTAGATATAGTTAATAATATGGTATAGTACACTTTAAAATATGTTAGGAGGATAAATTGTGAGTATTCTTAACACACACACACACACACACACACACACACACACACAGAAAAACACTCAGAACAATACAAGGAAACTTTGGGAGGTGACAGATATGTTTGTTACCTTGATTATAGCAATGATACCACAGGTGAAGGCATATGCACAAACTTACCAACATGTATATATCAGATATGTGCAATATTTTGTAATCAACTATATTTTGATAAGGCTATAAATAAAAGATGAACTTATGTGAAGACAATTATTAGAAAGCCTAAGACACTATAATTGACAGATGAATGGATAAAGAAGATGTGGTATACATATACAATGGAATATTGCTCAGCCATAAAAAAAAAGAATATAATCTTGCCATTTGCAACAACGTGGATGGATCTAGAGGGTATCATGCTAAGTGAAATCAGTCAGTCAAAGAAAGACAAATGTTTTATGACTTCACTCAGATTATGGATTTAAGAAACAATATAAGCGGCAAGAGGCGGAGCAAGATGGCGGAGGAGTAGGAGACCTAGATTTCGTCTGGTCTCAGGAATTCAGCTGAATAGGGATCAAACCATTCTGAACACCTACGAACTCAACAGGAGATCGAAGAGGAGAGTAGCAAAAACTATCTGAACAAGGAAGCGACCACTTACTGGAAGGTAGGACGTGCGGAGAAGTGAATCCGAGGCAATATTCGGGAGGATAGACGGCGGGGGAGGGGCCTCTGCCGGCCGCTTCTGGCAAGTGCTAGAGCCGCGGAGCACAACATTGGAAATTTTAGAAGTTGGCTCCGCGGAGGGACATCGCTGCAGTGGCTAAGCAGGGGGTGGAATCCTCCCGGGACAGTGTGGTCTCAGGACCCTTGGGGTCACAGAAAGACCAGGGGAGCCTGAGTGCAGCAGAGCTCCCAGGTATCGGAGCGGGGAAGCCGGCTGCAGAGACGGAGCCGAAGTGCGCGCTCTCAGCTTGGGGTTGCCATAAACTGTGATCCGCGGCCCAGTCGGGCCACTGCTCCTGCAGCAGGGACCCAACAAGCGGCAAATCCGGGGAGACTCCCCTTCCTTCCCGGGGAGGAGCGGGACGGGAACGCACCGCAGGGATCTGCTGGGTTTGGAGACTCCACACGGGGTCGGCTGCCAGAGATACAAACGCTCGATCACAGACCGGGTGAGCACGGAGAGCGGCCGGAGACCAGGGACAAGGGAGTGACTGCTTTTCTCTGGGGCGCACTGAGGAGCGGGGCCCCGAGTTCTCAGCTCCTCCGGGTGGAGATTGGGAGGCCACCATTTTTGCCCTGGTCCTCCAAGGCTATAGGGAGAGCTTGCAGGGAACAAAAGCTCCTGAGATCAAACCCGAGCAGCTTGCTTAGACCGGACCGACAAGGGCGGGGCAATTCCGCCTCCAGCAAAGACGTTTGGAAACCACGGCAACAGGCCCCTCCCCCAGAAGATCAGCATGAACAGCCAGCAAGCCAAGACCAAGTTTACCGATCAAGGAGAACGGGAGAACTCCAGCGCTAGGGGAATACTGCACATAGAATTCATGGCTTTTTTTACCATGATTCATTAGTTCATCAAAGTTAATTTTTGTTAACGGTTTTTTTTTTCCTTTTCTTTTTCCATTTTTCAACCAACATCTTATCAATCTCTTCTTTAAAAAAAAAACATTTTTTATTTTTCATTTTTAGAGTCATATTTTATCCCTTCATGGTAGTTACCCTTATTTTTGGCATATATATATAAGTTGTTCTCTCTTTAAAATTTTGAGATACAGTTTCTTCTAACAGATAAAAATATACCCTAAATCAATAGTGTATGGTTCTGTTCTAGTCTCCTGCCTGATCACATTCTCTCCCTTTTTCCTTTTTTTTTTAAATCTTTCTTTTTTCAAACAACTTCTTATCTTATCAAGTCCTTTTATAAAATCTTTTATAATTTTCATCCTTACAGTCATCTTCTCTCCCTTCATTGTATCAACCCTTATTTTGTACATATATGTCTTTCTTCCTGTAAAATTTTAGGAGGCACTTTTTTCAAACAGACCAAAATACGCCCAAAATCTAGTGTGTGGCACTGATCTATGCACTAGCCTGATCATATTTGATCACATTCTGCTTTTTTTGTATTGTTCTGTTTTTGTTTTTATCTTTTTTTTTCTTTTTTTTCTCTTTCTTTTTTCTTTCTTCCCCTTTCTTTTCCCCTGGTTTCGGGTCTTTTCTGATATGTATACAGTATATTTGCTGGGGACGTTGTAAACCTATTAGCATTTTGTTCTCTCATTCATCTATTCTCCTCTGGACAAAATGACAAGACGAAAAAAATCACCTCAGCAAAAAGAACAAGAGGTAGTACCGTCAGCCAGGGACCTACTCAATACGGACATTAGTACGATGTCGGACCTAGAGTTCAGAATCATGACTTTAAAGATACTAGCTGGGCTTGAAAAAAGCGTGGAAGTTATTAGAGAAACCCTTTCTGGAGAAATAAAAGAACTAAAATCTAACCAAGTCGAAATCAAAAAGGCTATTGAGGAGGTGCAATCAAAAATCAGGGCACTAAATGCTAGGATAATGAAGCAGAAGAGAGAATCAGTGATATAGAAGACCAAATGATGGAAAATAAAGAGGCTGAGAAAAAAAGGGAGAAACAACTACAGGATCACGAGGGCAGAATTCGAGAGATAAGTGATTCGATAAGACGAAGCAACATTAGAATAATTGGGATCCCAGAAGAAGAAGAAAGAGAGAGAGGGGCAGAAGGTATATTGGAGCAAATAATAGCAGAGAACTTCCCTAATGTGAGGAAGAAAACAGGCATCAAAATCCAGGAGGCACAGAGAACCCCTCTCAAAATCAATAAAAATAGGTCAACACCCCGACATCTAATAGTAAAACTTACGAGTCTCAGAGACAAAGAGAAAATCCTGAAAGCAGCTTGGGAGAATAGATATGTAACCTATAATGCTAGAAACATTAGATTGGCAACAGACCTATCCACAGAGACCTGGCAGGCCAGAAAGGTCTGGCAAGATATCTTCAGAGCACTAAACGAGAAAAATATGCAGCCAAGAATACTATATCCAGCTAGGCTGTCATTGAAAATAGAAGGAGAGATCAAAAGCTTCCAGAACAAACAAAAACTAAAGGAATTTGCAAACACGAAAGCAGCCCTCCAAGAAATATTGAAAGGGGTCCTCTAAGCAAAGAGAGAGAGCCTAAAAGCAGCAAAGATCAGAAAGGAACACAGACAACATACAGTAACAGTCACCTTACAGGCAATACAATGGCACTAAATTCATACCTTTCAATAGTTACCCTGAATGTAAATGGGCTAAATGCCCCAATCAAAAGACACAGACTATCAGATTGGATTAAAAAACAAGACCCATCCATATGCTGTCTGCAAGAGACTCATTTTAGACCCAAAGACACCGCCAGATTGCAAGCAAGGCAGTGGAAAACCATTTACCATGCTAATGGACACCAAAAGAAAGCTGGGGTGGCAATCCTTATATCAGACAAACTAGATTTTAAAACAAAGACTGTAATAAGAGATGAGGAAGGACACTCTATCCTACTTAAAGGGTCTATCCAACAAGAAGATCTAACAATTGTAAATATCTATGCCCCGAACATGGGAACAGCCAATTATATAAGGCGATTAATAACAAAAGCAAAGAAACACATTGACAACAATACAATAATAGTGGGGGACTTTAACAACCCCTGACTGAAATGGACAGATCATCTAAGCAAAAGATCAAAAAGGAAATAAAGACTTTAAATGACACACTGTACCAAATGGACTTCACAGATATATTCAGAACATTCCATCCCAAAGCAACGGAATAAACATTCTTCTCTAGTGCCCATGGACCATTCTCCAGAATTGATCACATCCTAGGTCACAAATCAGGTCTCAACCGGTACCAAAAGATTGGGATCATTCCCTGCATATTTTCAGACCACAATGCTTTGAAACTAGAACTCAACCACAAGAGGAAAGTCGGAAAGAACTCAAATACATGGAGGCTAAAGAGCATCCTACTAAAGAATGAATGGGTCAACCAGGAAATTAAAGAACATTAAAAAAATTCATGGAAACCAATGAAAATGAAAACACAACTGTCCAATCTTTGGGATACAGCAAAGGCAGTCCTGAGAGGAAAGTATATAGCAATACAAGCCTTTCTCAAGAAGCAAGAAAGGTCTCAAATACACAATCTAACCCTACACCTAAAGGAGCTGGAGAAAGAACAGCAAATAAAGCCTAAACCCAGCAGGAGAAGAGAAATAATAAAGATCAGAGCAGAAATCAATGAACTAGAAACCAAAAGAACAGTAGAACAGATCAACGAAACTAGGAGCTGGTTCTTTGAAAGAATTAACAAGATTGATAAACCCCTGGCCAGACTGATCAAAAAGAAAAGAGAAATGACCTAAATCAACAAAATCATGAATGAAAGAGGAGAAATCACAACCAACACCAAAGAAATACAAACAATTATAAGAACATATTAGGAGCAACTCTATGCCAGCAAATTAGATAACCTGGAAGAAATGGATCCATTCCTAGAGATGTATCAACTACCAAAACTGAACCAGGAAGAAATAGAAAACCTGAACAGACCTATAACCACTAAGGAAATTAAGGTAGTCATCAAAAATCTCCCAACAAACAAAAGCCCAGGGCCAGATGGCTTCCCAGGGGAATTCTATTAGACATTTAAAGAAGAATTAATACCTATTCTCCTGAAACTTCCAAAAAATAGAAATGGAAGGAAAATTTCCAAATTCATATTATGTGGCCACCATTACCTTGATCCCAAAACCAGACAAAGATCCCATCAAAAAGAATTACAGACCAATATCCTTGATGAACATGGATGCAAAAATTCTGACCAAAATACTAGCCAAAGGATCCAACAGTACATTAAAAGGATTATTCACCACGACCAAGAGGGATTTATCCCTGGGCTGCAAGGCTGGTTCAACATCCGCAAATCAATCAACGTGATACAATACATTAACAAAAGAAAGAACAAGAATCATATGATCCTCTCAATAGATGCAGAAAAAGCATTTGACAAAGTAGAGCATCCTTTCCTGATCAAAACTCTTCAGAGTATAGGGTTAGAGGGTACATACCTCAATATCATAAAAGCCATCTACAAAAAACCTACAGCGAATATCATTCTCAATGGGGAAAGGCTGAGATCTTTTCTCCTAAGGTCAGGAACGCAGCAGGGATGTCCACTCTCACCACTGCTATTCAACATAGTATTAGAAGTCCTAGCCACAGCAATCAGACAACAAAAAGAAATCAAAGGCATCCAAATCGGCTAAGAGGAAGTCAAACTCTCACTCTTTTCAGATGATATGATACTGTATGTGGAAAACCCAAAAGACTCCACCCCAAAACTGCTAGAACTCATTCAGGAATTCATTCAAGTAGCAGGCTATAAAATCAATGCACAGAAATCAGTGGCATTCCTATACACCAACAACAAGACAGAAGAGAGACAAGTCAAGGAGTCGATCCCATTCACAATTGCACCCAAAACTATAAGATACCTAGGAATAAATTTAACCAAAGAGGCAAAGGATCTGTACTCAGATAACTATAAAATACTCATGAAAGAAATTGAAGAAGACACAAAGAAATGGAAAAACGTTCCATGCTCATGGATTGGGAGAACCAACATTGTGAAGATCTCAATGCTACCTAGAGCAATGTACACATTCAATGGAATCCCCATCAAAATACCATCCACTTTTTTCAAAGAAACCGAAAAATAATCCTAAAATTTGTATGGAACCAGAAGAGACCCCGAATAGCCAGAGGAATATTGAAAAAGAAAAGCAAAGCTGGCGGCATCACAATTCCGGACTTCCAGCTCTATTGCAAAGCTGTCATCATCAAGACAGCATGGTACTGGCACAAAAACAGACACATAGATCAATGGAACAGAATCGAGAGCCCAGAAATGGACCCTCAACGCTATGGTCAACTTATCTTTGACAAAGCAGGAAAGAATGTCCAATGGCAAAAAGACAGTCTCTTCAACAAACGGTGTTGGGAAAATTGGACAGCCACATGCAGAAGAATGAAACTGGACCATTTCCTTACAGCACACACAAAGATAGACTCCAAATGGTTGAAAGACCTAAACGTGAGACAGGAGTCCATCAAAATCCTAAAGGAGAACACAGGTAGCAAACTCTTCGAACTCAGCCGCAGCAACTTCTTCCTAGAAACATCACCAAAGGCACGGGAAGCCAGGGCAAAAATGAACTTTGGGATTTCATCAAGATAAAAAGCTTTTGCACAGCAAAAGAAACAGTCCACAAAACCAAAAGACAACCGACAGAATGGGAGAAAATATTTGCAAATGACAGATCAGATAAAGGGCTAGTATCCAAAATCTATAAAGAACTTATCCAACTCAACACCCAAAGAACAAATAATCCAATCAAGAAATGGGCAGAAGAAATGAACAGACATTTTTCCAAAGAAGACATCCAAATGGCCAACAGGCACATGAAAAAGTGCTCAACATTGCTCGGCATCAGGGAAATCCAAATCAAAACCTCCATGAGATACCACCTCACACCCGTCAGAATGGCTAAAATTAACAAGTCAGGGAACGACAGATGTTGGCGGGGATGTGGAGAAAGGGGAACCCTCCTACACTGTTGGTGGGAATGCAAGCTGGTGCATCCACTCTGGAAAACAGTATGGAGGTTCCTCAAACAGTTGAAATTAGAGCTACCATTCGATCCAGCAATTGCACTACTGGGTATTTACCCCAAAGATACAAATGTAGGGACCCGAAGGAGTACGTGCACCCCAATGTGTATAGTAGCAATGTCCATAATAGCCAAACTGTGGAAAGAGCCAAGATGTCCATCAACAGATGACTGGATAAAGAAGAGGTGGTATATATATACAATGGAGTATTATGCAGCCATCAAAAGGAATGAGATTTTGCCATTTGCAGCGACATGGTTGGAACTGGAGGGTTTTATGCTGAGTGAAATAAGTCAATCAGAGAAAGACATGTATCATATGACCTCACTGATATGAGGAATTCTTAATCTCAAGAACAAACTGAGGGCTGCTGGAGTGGTCGGGGGTGGGAGGGTTGGGGGTGGCTGGGTGATAGACATTGAGGAGGGTATGTGCTACGGTGAGCGCTGTGAATTGTGTAAGACTGTTGAATCATAGATCTGTACGTCTGAAACAAATAATGCATCATATTTTAAGAAAAAAGAAAAAGAAGAAGATAGCAGGAGAGGAAGAATGAAGGGGAGTAAGTCAGAGGGGGAGACGAACCAGGAGAGATGATGGACTCTGAAAAACAAACTGAGGTTTCTAGAGGGGAGGAGCGTAGGGGGATGGGTTAGCCTGGTGATGGGTATTAAAGAGGGTACATTCTGCATGGAGTACTGGGTGTTATGAACAAACAATGAATCATGGAACACTACACCAAAACAAATGATGTAATATATGGTGATTAACATAACAATAAAAAATTTAATAAAAAAGAACCATTGCCCCAGAGCTTGAGAACTAGAAGCATCCTGACAGAATGATACTCAAGGACAACCATATACTCAGCTATTCAGTGTGAACAGATCACTGGACAGCACCAATCACCATTTCTACAATGTAAAATGGAGTTCATAGATGTACATTCTCAGTAATAAGATGTCTAGAAAAATTAAGTCAAACAATCCATATGACTTGTGAAGCTCATGTTATAGTACATAAAGTGATCTAAACACATCTGTTATAATTATTAACCATTTTATAATAAGGGACTAAATCCAAGCTCTTAACTTGTATAAAGTAAGAAATTCCTAATTGTCATGGCAAATGTGTCTTGAAGCCAATGTGTGTAGTGACCAATGTTTATTATCAGAAGAACCCACTTCTCCGCCTTATTGAATAGAAGAACAGACCCTGACTGGAGATAGCAGGGCCGGGTCCCTACCACATGTCAATGTTTTGAAGATGAAGAGACCTAATCCAGGCATATTCCTTGGTCTTAGACTTGGAGAAAAGTAAAACTCGCAGCTGAAATAAGGTGCTAGAGAATTCACACATCAGGAAGGGGGCAAGTTCAGGGAAAGGGAGTAAAACAAACGAAAGAACTGGATTCTCACCTAGTCTTCTGAGAACTGAGATTCATTAGGGAAAGTGTCCTTTCTGCCCAGAGAACTTTTCCACTTGGGAATCATGTGCTTAGAGGTTGGAGTCACAAGAGGGAAGTGTACCTAATGAACAAATACAGGGATCTGTGAAGACCTCCTTGTCTCCAGCTCATCATCCTGTACGACCTTGGACGGGAAGGGCCATGATTTTTGTCTGTTTGTTCTGAGTCCTAATTCTGGCTGGAGGCCGATGTTTCACTCCTACCTGCTGCCTTGGCTGAGGACAGAGCTTGAGTCCCTATCATCTGCCATCCATGGAGGAATTCAGACTTCCAGAAGGACACCTTCCTGTCAGACAGCCCAGCAGGTGAGTCCAACATCCCAGTGGAAAACAGGGTCAGAGAAAATGGAAGCCAAGAACATTGACCCATCACCACCTGAGAGCCAATTCAACTTAGCCCAGAACAAGTGATCACTGTGTTTGTTTGCTTAAGTAATTAATGTACTATCAGTGGTAATGTCAATTTCACAGAGTGACTGCTATTCACACTCTTGAAGGTCTTTCATATTCTTTATCATTAAATTGTTATCATAGCAATGCTAGAAAAAGTATGTTGAGATTGTGACACTCAATGTGTGGTTCTAATCAGGTGTGATTTTTGTCCCCTGGGGAGTCACTGATCACAGTCTGGAGCCAGCTTTGCCTATCACACTGGAGAGGTGTGCATGGAGGCCACAGATGCTCTAAACACTCTACAATGCACAGGACACCACCACCCCAGGGTGTGACCAGAATGTCCATGGTAAGGAGACAGAGAAACCCTGAGTTAAAGAGTATCAGTATTTGGGTCACAGCTGCCTTCAGGTTCTGCCTTCAACCCTGTAACACTTACTTTGCTGCCAGCAAATTCAGAGTAACCCCTTGGCCACGAGTTTAAAAGTTCCAACAACAAAGAATGTAACTTGTCTCAGGGCTCTTGTCTCATGGAGTCTAAGAATGAATCTCAAGAACAAAAGGGTGAAGAGAAGTGGAAGTTTATTAAGTGAAGGAGAGAACAATGGAAAGGAAAGAGCTCTCAGGAGTGAAGGGGTTCTGAATGGGTTGCCACTGAGGGCTTTTATGGTCGTTCTTTTTTTATTATTTTTTAATTAATGATTTTTTTTTATTATGTTAAGTTAGCCACCACACCGTATATCATTAGTTTTGGATGTAGTGTTCCCTGATTGTTTAGTTGCATATAACACCCAGTGCTCATTACAACACATGCCTTTTTTTTTTTTTTTTTTTTACTTTTTAAACCTTTACATTTATCTCCATTTCCTTATGGGAGATAACATGAGTATGACAAAATAACTGGACCTCAATAAACTCATAACCTAGTAGAAGGGAAAGATAAGTATCTATTTGAAGCAAAATATGATAGATGCCTTCAGAGAAGAATAAATTTTAATGAAGCTTCAAAGCTGGACGGAAAGGAGGCCAAGGTTCAAAGAGCCTCAGATGAAGCGTAGAACGGGGCTTCTTGTGCACTGCATTACTGCATGGCCAATTTTCAAAGGCCAGCTCTTCCCAGTCAAACGAAGACAGAAGCTGAAGGTGGATACAGTCAATGGGAAAATCGGGACCCTCTCCCTTATTTTCCCTGTGAATGTAGTTTCAATATCAATAGTTTTACAGTCTCGTTTCAGAAAGCAAAATGAAAATGAATCTGATGCATTCTTTTTAGTTCACTTCTTACCAACAACATCCGATTTAAAGGATTTTATATGTTGACTATATGGCCACTAACATTTAATAAAAATGTTTAACCTCATTAGTAATCAAAGAAATGAAAATTAGAATAGCCTTTATTTTTATTTATTTTAATTTTTTAATTTAGATTCAATTAGCCAACATAGAGTACATCATTAGTTTCAGATGCAGAGTTCAACAATTCATCAGTTGTGTAACACCCAGTGCTCCTCACCCTATGTGCCCTCCTTAATGTCCATTACCTGGTTATGGCATCCCCCCACCCACTGCCCCTCCAGCAACCCTCAGTTTGTTTCCTATAATTAAGAGTGTCTTATGATTTGTCTCTCTCTTTGATGTATGGGAACTGACCAGGGAACTTGGTAAATCTCTTGTCAATATCATGGAGGATTTGAGAATATTGGGTCTCTATTTAGAACAAAATGGTGGACTTGTAACTATCATCAGAACAAACAAGGTGCTTTTGTAAATATCAAGTCTATTTTTCCACATCTGGGAATCTTTGTGAGCCTGATTATATAGACCCCTGGGTGACCCTAGTCATGTAGCTCCCTGCCTAACCTCACCTGTCCTTACTCAAAGGCACCGTTAAGTTTGTACCCCAGGCTGTTGGGTGAAAGAGATATTTCTTTTTGTTTTCTCGAACTATATCTCAGTATTAGCAAACTTCATATTTGTGATGACCACTTTGATTGGCCTTTATTATTATTAAATGCCCATATATTACTCCCCTTCCACTGCCTTTTAATTCTTTTTCTTTCCTTTCCTTTCCTGTCCTTTTTCTTTCTTTCTTTTTCTTTCTTTCTCTTTCTTTTTCTTTCTTTCTTTTCTTTATTTCCTTTCTTTTCTTTCTTTCTCTCTCTTTCCTTCACTCTCTCAATCTCTCCCTTCCTTCCTTCCTTCCTCAGGTCCCAATGCCTAAAACATGGCCCACACTCAATTTATATTTTGGAAATTTGGAAACATTTTTAAATGAAAATTATAGAACACATGGCCTTTTGGGCAAAAAAATGGTTGGAACAAAAATTCCATCACTATGGTGGTACATGGGATTCCCTGAAGGAGACCAGATGCATACCCCACATATTAAAATGAATTTCTAGACTACAAAATACAAAGTAACATTTCAAATCTGTGAGTAATGCAACTTTGTGTGAAAATCAGTCATGTTGTTTCTCTCTTTCCCAGAAATCACCTCCACCACCTGGGACCAGGCAATGATACACAAATTTCAAAGTTTCTTCTTCTGGGATTTTCAGAGGAACCACAAATGCAGCCCCTCATATTTGGGCTTTTTCTCTCCATGTACCTGATCACTGTGTTTGGGAACCTGCTCATCGTCTTGGCTGTTGGCTCAGACTCCCATCTCCGCATGCCCATGTACTTCTTCCTCTCCAACCTGTCCTTTGTAGACATCTGCTTCACCTCTACCACCATCCCCAAGATGCTGATGAATATACAGACAGAGAGCAAAGTCATCATGTATGCAGGCTGCATTACTCAGATTTATTTCTTCATACTCTTTGCTGTGTTGGACGTCTTTTTACTGAGTGTGATGGCCTATGACCGGTTTGGCCATCTGTCACCCCCTGCACTACACGATCATCATGAACCCTGGGCTCTGTGGACTGCTGGTTCTGGTGTCCTGGGTCATGTGTATCCTGAATTCCTTATTACAAAGTTTAATGCTGTTGTGGTTTTCCTTCTCTACACACTTCCAGATCCCCCACTTTTTTTGTGAATTCCATCAGATGATCCAACTTGCTTGTTCTGACACCTTTCTAAATAACTTGGTGATGTATTTTGCAGCTGTCCTGCTGGGTGGAGGTCCTTTTGCTGGGTTGCTTTACTCTTATTCTAAGATAGTTTCCTCCATACTTGGGATCTCATCAGCTCAGGGCAAGTATAATGCATTTTCCACCTGTGCATCTCACCTCTTTGTTGTCTCCTTATTTTATTGTACGAGCCTAGGAGTGTACCTTAGCTCTGCTGCTCCCCAGAGCTCCCACTCAAGTGCAGTAGCCTCGGTGATGTACATGGTGGTGACGCCCATGCTGAACCCCTTCATCTACAGCCCGAGGAACAGAGACATAAACAGGGCTCTGAAAGGAATCATTGGGGTTCCAGTGATGCGAGGGCCAATCTTGCTGGGGCAGAAGAAGTGCCCATGATTGCAGGGCTCAGAGCCTCAGAGCCAGAAACTGCTATTCTTCTATCAAATTGGAAGTAAAATTTGCTCCTTCTATTTATTTCCTAGAATTTCCGTTTGTTTGAATTCAACTTCTCCATACATTTAAGTAATTCACTTTATTAATCTTCTGCTCTGAGAAACTTCAATAGCAGCGTAATCATGAATTCTGTTCCCAAATATCAGTACAAATGCCTAGAATGGGAAGAAGCAGGTTTTTATAATTTCTCTCAGTTCTGATTGCTTTTATAAGTGTATCTGTTCACTAGGACTGTATAAAAAGCCATTCTGAAAACACGTGTCTTCATATAATGCTTTTATAATCGAATGACATTGTCTGGTGGGGAGTTGTTCTGATGTATTGTGTACTAGTCAGTCTCTACTTTGTATTTCTAAAGGTCATCCACGATGTTTTGTGGAGCTGTAGTTCACATCTTTCTTCAACTGCTACATGATATTTATGCCATTTAAATATGTAGGTTCGTCTTACAGTTTATTCAAAAAGTAATTTACCAAATATAAATTGTCTTAATTGAATTTTGCCATTTCTATATACATATGTGACACTTTGCCTTCTTCCCAGTTATAACACATTTCTCCCACCCCTGTCAAGTGTGACTCAGCTACAGGTGCTTTTGATCTGGTGTGAGACATACACCATTAGAATTTTAAATTCTAACTGAACTATTGGAGTTTAATTACATACAATAAGCTACATGTATGGTAAAGGTACAGTTTTCTGAATTAAAGGCATCATACTTGAACATATATACTGTATGGGACCATTTGTAACAACTCAAGAAGATGCACAGGAAGTCTAATCTGCATTTTTTTTAAATTACCATGCTACAAAAATATTTAATAAAATCTTTAAGAAACTTAGAAATGACTGATGATTGATAATTCTCTTAAGTAAACAGACTACAATAACATTATAGTCACTGGCTAAGTTCCATCATTTTTTTTAATTCTCTTTGACTTTTTCTCTTGGTCTTCTGTTATCCTTTCTGCAGGTCGCTTCTTCAACCCCTTCATTTGCCTGGTTTGTAGTTTGCTTAGGTCTTGCTTCCTCATATGAATCCTTCCATAAGTTGTACCAAAAGTATCATGGGAGGCATTTTTCTTCTTCTTTGCCTTGAGCGCTTTTGGCATTTTCATAGATAATTTATAAAGATCATCTGATGCCAGATGTGTCCTCCTCAGAACCAGATCCAATGAGGGCCCTATGTCTTCCAATTCAATCCTTGGTGTTCTACAACCAGATTTCTTCAACAGCAACTTATAGCTTCGAAAGTAAATCTTCCCATTCAATGCAGTGAAGTGCAGAACATACTCTAAACCAGCCAGGCGGATATTTGGTACTGTGGGGCCTCTGAAGAAATCACTAAGAAGACTTTTTAGCCTTCTGTAGTCTTCTGTTACATCAAAATCTCACCAGCAAAGATTAACATGGGTTTTGTTCCCTCGGGACATTTACTATTCTTAATATCTTTTAGAGAGACAATCTTCTTGATACCCAACTCAATCATATCCAGCACATGGTAGTCATACATACGACCTATTACTAGATTATTTGGCCGCGTCTTATTATGGGAGCCAAACATAAGTAAAGAACAATCTGACTTCTTTGAAAAGAATTCCAATGTCTCATCCTCAAATGGTCTTGTAATGTTTTTCTTTTTATACAGAACTCCATACGGTTTTTTCAGTGCATACACATCTTTAAGTACTTGTGTCACCATGGAATTTGCATTTCCCCCTTTAATCAGCATAGCATTTTTAATATTTTCACTGAGTTTCAGTTCTCTCTTCTCAAGGAATCTCTTGGCTCTTTTCGTTTTGGGCTTTACAACTCGATCCAAAGCGTCCATGGCTACCGCAACGCGAATCCCGGGAACGCACGTGCACTTAATCTGCATTTTTATGTTGTTAAAAACGTAATTCACCTGGACATCTGTTTCCTTATTGCTGAAGGTAATGTGGAAATTGAAATGCATGTTGTGAGGAATAAAGGGTTGGATACACTTTGTCATGTCCAAAGAAAACATTTGAGGGTGTGGAGTGTGGGTATGTATGTAAGTGTGTGCACTCATGCACATCTTTCTTTCAAATAAACATGCTTACACAAATGTGTGCAAACATACACACACTGGTTTATAATTCCATCTATTATGTTGAAAGAAAATCTGAGAGAAATTTGCAGAATATTGAAATGAAAAGGAATGTTTGCATGAACGTGAAATAGGAAGAATCTAGTAATTTTTTTTTTATTTGAGAGAGAGAGAATGAGAGAGAGAGAGCACGAGAGGGAAGAGGGTCAGAGGGAGAAGCAGACTCCCTGCCGAGCAGGGAGCCCGATGTGGGACTCGATCCCGGGACTCCAGGATCATGACCTGAGCCGAAGGCAGTCGCTTAACCAACTGAGCCACCCAGGCGCCCAGAATCTAGTAATTTTGACACAAGTTAGTTGAACATAATATAAAATAAAATTTAAAGTAGAATGAGTGACTTAATGTAAAAAAAAAAATTAGGGTGGGGCGCCTGGGTGGCACAGTCCTTTGAGTGCCATACTCTATGTTTAGGCTCAGGTCACGACCTCAGGGTCATGAGATCCAACCTTGTGTCAGGCCCTGTGCTCAGTGTGGAGTCTGCTTGAGTTTCCCTCTCCCTCTCTCTGCCCGTTCCCTCCCCCCATCAAATAAATAAATAAATCTTTTTTTAAATTTTATTTTATTATGTTATGTTAGTCACCATACAATCATCACCAGTTTTCAATGCAGTGATCCATGATTCATTGTTTTCGTACAACCCCCAGTGCTCCATGCAGTACGTGCCCTCCTTAATACCCATCACTGGGCTAACCCATCCTCCCACCCCCTCCCCTCTGAAACCCACAGATTGTTTCCCTGAGTCCATAGTCTTTCAGGGTTTGTCTCCCCTGCTGATTCCCCCCCTTCAGTTTTCCCTTCCTTCTCCTAATGTCCTCTGTGCTATTCCTTATGTTCCACAAATAAGTGAAACCATATGGTAATTGACTTTCTCTGCTTGACTTATTTCACTTAGCATCATCTCCTCCAGTTTGATCCATGTAAATGCAAATGGTGGCTATTCATCCTTTCTGACGGCTGAGTAATATTCCACTGTCTATATGGACCACATCTTCTTTATCCATTCATCTGAGGAAGGGCTTCTCGGCTCTTTCCACAGTTTGGCTATTGCGGACATTGCTGCTATGAACATTGGGGTGAATATGGCCCTTCTTTTCACTACATCTGTGTCTTTGGGGTAAATACCCAGTAGTGCAATTGCTGGGTCATAGGGTAGCCCTATTTTTAGTTTTTTGAGGAACCTCCATACTGTTTTCCAAAGTGGCTATATCAACTTGCTTTCCCACCAACAGTGTAAGAGGGTTCCCCTTTTTCCACAACCTCTCCAACATTTGTTGTTTTCTGCCTTGTCCATTTTTGCCATTCTAACTTGTGTAAGGTCATATCTCAAAGTGGTTTTGATTTGAATTTCCCTGATGGCTAATGATGTTGAAATTTTTTTCATGTATTTGTAAGCCATTTGTATATCTTCTTTGGAGAAGTGTCTGTTCATGCCTTCTGCCCATTTTTTGACTTAATTATTTGTTTTTTGGGTGTTGAGTTTGAGAAGTTCTTTATAAATCTTGGAAATCAATGCTTTGTCTGTAGTGTCATTTGCAAATATCTTCTTCCATTCTATGGGTTGCCTTTTAGTTGTGTTGACTGTTTGCTTTGCTGTGCAGAAGTTTTTTACCTTGATGAAGTCCCAAAAGTTCATTTTTGCTTTTGTTCCCCTTGCCTTTGGAGATGTGTTTTGAAAGAAGTTGCTGTAGTCAATGTCAAGAAGGTTACTGTCTATGTTATCCTCTAGATTTTCATGGATTCCTGTCTCACACTGAGGTCTTTCATCCCTTTAGAGTTTATCTTTGGGTATGGGGTAAGTAAATGGTAGCATTTCATTCTTCTGTATATAGCTGTCCAATTTTCCTAGCACCATTTATTGAAGAGGCTGTCTTTTTTACATTGCATGTTTTTCCTGCTTTGTCGAAATTTAGTTGACCACAGAGTTGAGGGTCCATAGCTGGGCACTCTATTCTGTTCCATTGATCTATGTGTCTGTTTTTGTGCCAATACCATGCTGTCTTGGTGATCACAGCTTTGTAATATAGCATGAAATCAGGCAACGTGATGCCCCCAGCTTTGTTTTTCTTTTTCAACATTTCCTTGATGATTCGGGGTCTTTTCTGGTTCCATACAAATTTTAACATTATTTGTTCCAGCTCTTTGAAAAATGCCATTGGTATTTTGATTGGGATGGTGTTGAAACTGTAGATTGCTCTGGGCAGCATAGACATTTTAACAATGTTTATTTTTCTAATCCATGAGCATGGGATATTTTTCCATCTTTTTGCATCTTCTGCAAATTCTTTCATAAGTGTTCTGTAGTTTCTAGAGTACAGACCTTTTACCTCTTCGGTTAGGTTTATTCCTAGGTATCTTATGGTTTTTTTGTGCTATTGTAAATGGAATTGATTTCCTGATTTCTCTTTCTACGTTTACATTGTTCTTTGCATTGATTTTATATCCTGCCACATTACAGAATTGCTGTATGAGTTCTAGTAATTTGGGGGTGGAGTCTTTTGGATTTTCCACATAAAGTATCATGTCATCTGCAAAGAGAGAGAGTTTTACTTCTTCTTTGCCAGTTTGAATACCTCTTATTTCTTTTTGTTGTCTGATTGCTGATGCTAAGACTTCTAGTACCATGTTGAGCAATAGTGGCGAGAGTGGGCCTCCTTGTCGTGTTCCTGATCTTAAGGGAAAAGCTCTCAGCTTTTCTCCATTGAGAATGATATTCGCTGTGGGCTTTTCATAGATGGTTTTTATGAGCTTGAAGAATGTTCCCTCTATCCCTATACTCTGAAGAGTTTTAATCTGGAAAGAATGCTGTATTTTGTCAAATGCTTTTTCTGCATCAGTTGAGAAGACCATATGGTTCTTCTCTCTCCTCTTATTAATGTGTTCTATCACACTGATTGATTTGTGAATGTTGAACCACCCTCGCATCCCAGGGATAAATCCCACTTGGTCGTGGTGGATGATCCTTATAATGTACTGTTGAATGCTATTATCTAGGATTTTGTTGAGGATTTTGGCGTCCGTATTCATCAGGGATATCGGTCTGAAATTACTGTTTTTGATGGGGTCTTTGCCTGGTTTGGGGATCTAGATAATGCCGGCCTTATAGAATGAGTCTGGAAGCTCTCCTTCTGTTTCTATTTTTTGAAACAGCTTCAGGAGAATAGGTATTATTTCTTCTTTGAATGTTTGGTAGAATTCCCGAGGGAATCCATCAGGCCCTGGACTCTTGTGTTTTGGGAGGTTTTTGATCACTGCTTCAATCTTGTTACTGGTTATTGTCTATTCAGGTTGTCAGTTTCTTTCTGTTTCAGTCTTGGCAGTTTATAGGTTTCCAGGAAGGCATCCATTTCTTCCAGGTTGCTTAATTTATTGGCATATATTTGTTAATAACAATGTCTAATAATTGTTTCTATTTCCTTGGTGTTAGTCGTGATCTGTCCCCTTTCACTCATAATTTTATTAATTTGTAGAATCTCGTCAGCTCAGGGAAAGCATAAAGCATTTTCCACCTGTGCATCTCACGTCTCCATTGTCTCCTTATTTTATTGTATGAGCCTAGGAGTGTACCTTAGCTCTGCTGCTCCCCAGAGCTCCCACTCAGGTGCAGTAGCCTCGGTGATGTACACGGTGGTGACACCCATGCTGAACCCCTTCATCTACAGCCTGAGGAACAGAGACATAAAGGAGGCTCTGAAAGGAGGAGGGCAACTATAAAAGGCACAGTTGTCCTGGTGGTGAAGAAGTGCCTTGACTGCAGGGCTCAAAGCCACAATTTTTTATTTTTGTGAAATAGAATTTACTCCTATGTATTTCCAAAAATTTCCATTTCTTAGAATTCAACTTCTCTTTACAATTTCAGAAAACTCCATTTTCTAAGCTTTCTGCTCTGTCTGATATAGATACAGTTTTTCCCTTTATCCATTTTCATAAGTTCCCACAGTTCTTCCCAACCTTGGATCAGAAATATTTGAAAACTTCCATATCTTTTATAGGACCACTTTGATTTCTTAAAGATGATTACTTTTTTTGACATATATCATGTGAAGTAAAATTTCACTAGACTTCCTGAAGGATTAACCATGAGTTGTTTTCCTCATATGAATAAAACTACTCTTCACATCTAAAGCCATTTATAGAATTTCATCATAGAGGAAAATATGAAATCACAGTTTGCAGGGTGGGTCTGCTGTCATTCTATTTTACTCCTTAACTGCTTTTCTGGATAATGTAGATTTTATCATCATCCCCCTTAAGCCTCTGCTTATGGATAACGATGCTATAGGCTAAGAATGCCTGTGACACTCATCTGGGCCTAAGATACTTGTGACTCAGCTCTGAGCCAATGTGTGGATGGACTGTCCCTTGTTATTATTATTATTTGTTGTTGATTTTGTTAAAATATAATTGACATCATGTTGCATTAGTTTTAGTTGTACAATCCAATGACTCAGAAGCTGTTGATATTGCAGGATGATCATAACAAGTTCAGCTATCATCCATCTCAATATACAATTACAAACTTTCTCTCGTGATGATAGTTGTCAAGATCCCCTCTCCTAGCTACTTTGAAGTGTACAATACAGTTTTGTTAGCTAGAGTCACCATGCTGGACATGACATCCCCATGACTTACTCAATTTATAACAGGAAATTTGTACCTTTTCACACTTTCACCCATTTCACCCACTCCCCATGCTCTAGCTCAGACTACTGCCGATGTGTTCTGCATATCCACAAGCTTGGTTTGGTTTTGTTCCTATTTTAAGATTCCACACATAAATAAATACCAGTATATGGTATTTATCTTCCTCTGTCTGACTTATTTCACTGAGCATAATGCCCCCAAGGTCCATCCATGCTGTCACAAATGCCAAAACTTCATTCACTTTTATGCTGAGTATATTCCATTATATATATAACTATGTAGATATATATGACAAGGATAATTTCACTAGACTTCTTATCCTTAGAATTCCTATGTAGATATATGATACTTTCTGGTTTATTTTATTTTAATTCCAGTATAGTTAACATAATGTGTTCCATTATTTTCAGGTGTACAATATAGTGATTCAACACTTCCATGCATCACCCAGTGTAGCACACTTTCTTTACCCATTCATCCACTGATGAACGTATAGGTTGTTTCCATGTCTTGGTTATTGTAATTATGCTACAATGAAATGGGGCTGTGTACATCTTTTCAATTTTGTGTTTTTGTTTTCTTTTTCTTTTCAGGTTTCTTTTTTTATAATTTAAATTCAATTAGCTAACATACAGTACATCATTAGTCTCAGATGTAGTGTTCAACAATTAATCAATTGTGTATAACACCCAGGGCTCATCACATCATGTGCTTTCCTTAATGCCCATCACCCAATTATCCCATTCCCCCCACCAACCTCCCTTCCAGCAGCCCTCAGTTTGTTTCCTATAGTTAAGAGTCTCTCGGTTTTTCTCCCCCCTTGATGACTTCCCGTTGAGTTTTCCCTCTTTCCCTTATGATCCTCTGTGTTGTGTCTTATATTCCACATATGAGTGAAACTATATGATAATTGTCTTTCTCTAATTGACTTATTTTGCTCAGTAAAATACCCTCCAGTTCCATCCACCTGGATGTAAATGGTAAATATTCACCCTTTCTGATGGCTGAGTAATATTCTATCGTGTATATATATATATATATATATATATATATGTATATATATATATATATATCTCACATCTTCTTTATCTATTCATCTTTCAGTGGACATCTTGGCTCTTTCCACAGTTTGGCTATTGTGGACATTGTTTCTATGAACCTTGGGGTGCAGATGCCCCTTTGGATCACTGCATTTGTATCTTTGGGGTAAATGCCAGTAGTGGAGTTGCTGGGTTGTAGGGTAACTCTATTTTCAACTTTTCGAGGAACTTCCATACTGTTTTCCACAGTGGATTTACCAGTTTGCATTCCCACCAACAGCGTAAGAGTGTTCCCCTTTCTCTGCAACCTCTCCAACATTTGTTGTTTTCTGTCTTGTGTGTGATTGTTTTCTCAGATAAATGCTCAGACATGGAATTGATAGATCATATGGTAGTTCTATTTTTTATGTTTCAAGGAACCTCCACATTGTTTTCCACAGTGGTTGCCCCAATTTACATCCCCACCAACAGTGCACAGGGTTCCCTTTTCTCCACATCCTCACCAACACTTATTGTTTCTTGTCTTTTTGATATTGACCATTCCAAGACGCGTGAGGTGATATCTCATTGTGTTTCGGATTTACATTTCCCTGGTGAGTAGTGATGTTGAGAATCTTTTCATGAACCTGTTGGTCATCCGTTTGTCTTCACTGGAAAATATGTCTCTTCAGACACCCTGCCCATTCTTTAATGAGATTGTTTGTTTGTTTGTTTGCTGCTATTGAATTGTATGAGTTCTTTATATATTTACCCCTTATCAGATATATGATTTGTAAATATTCTCTTCCATTCAGGAGGTTGCCTTTTCATTTTGTTGATGGTTTCCTTTGCCGTGCAGTTTTTAGTTTGAGATGACCCTGTGTATTTTTGCTTTTGTTCCCTTGCTTTTGGTGTCAAGTCCTAAAAATCGGTGTCAAGACCAGTATGTTTTCTTCTAGGAGTTTTATGACTTTGGGTCTTACGTTCAAGTCTTTAATCCATTTTGAGTTAATTTTTGCCTATGGTGTTGAAGATAGTGGTCGGGTTTCATTCTTTTGCTTGTGACTGTCCTGTTTATTTCAATACCATTTATTGAAGAGACTGTTCTTTCCATATTGTATATCCTGCCTCCTTTGTCGTAAATGAATGAACCACATATCTGTGGGTTTATTTCTGGGATCTTTACTATGTTCCATTCATCTGTTTGTTTGTTTTTTTATGCCAATATCATGATGTTTTAGTTACCATAATTTTATAATATAATTTGAAATCAGGGTGCATGATGTCTCCAGTTTTGGTCTTCTTTCTCATGATTGCTTTGGGTATTCAGGGTCTTTGTGATTCCATAAAAGTTGTAGGATTATTTGTTCTATTTTTGTAAAAGAATGCCATTGGAATTTTGACAGGAATTACACTGAATCCACAGATTGCTTTGGGTAGTATAGACATTTAAACAGTATTAATTCTTCCCATCAATGAGCATGGAATATTTTTCCATGTATTTGTGACAACTTCATTTTCTTTCAGCAGTATCTTATAGTTTTCAGTGTATGGGTGTTTGGCCTTCTTGGGTTTTTTTCCTTTCTTTTTTTATTTAAATTCAATTAACCAACATATAGTACATCATTAGTTTTTGATGTAATGTTCAATGATTCATTAGTTGCATATAACACCCAGGGCTCATCACATCACATGCCCTCCTTAATGCCCATCACCCAGTTACCCCCATCTCCCCACCCACCTCCCTTTCAGCAACCCTCAGTTTGTTTCCTAGAGTCCAGAGTCTCTCATGATTTGTCTCCCTTTCTGATTTCTTCCCATTCAGTTTTCCCTCCCTGTCCCTATGATCCTCTGCACTCTTCCTTATATTCCACATATGAGTGAAACCATATGATAATTGTCTTTCTCTGCTTGACTTATTTCACTTAGCATAATACCCTCCAGTTCCATCCACCTGGATGTAAATGGTAGGATTCATCCTTTCTGATGGCTGAGTAATATTCCATTGTATATATGAACCACATCTCCTTTATCCAACCATTCATCTGTTGAAAGACATCTCAGCTCCTTCCACAGTTTGGCTATTGTGGGCATTGTTGCTATGAACATTGGGGTGCATGTGGCCCTTCTTTTCAATACATCTGTATCTTTGGGGTAAATACCCAGTAGTGCAATTGCTGGGTCTTAGGATAGCCATCTTGTTTAAATTTATTCTTAGATATTTTATTCGTGTTGATGCAGTTGTAAATGGGATTGTTTTCTTAATTTCTCTTTCTGAGAGTTTGTGATTAGTGTATATAAATGCAATCAATTTCTGTATATTCACTCTATATCCTGCTGAATTCATTGAGTAGTTTTCACAGATTTTCTTCTCTTAAACACTTTCTTGAAATACAATGACATACAATAAACTAAACATATTTAAAGTAAATAAAACATACGTAGTCTTTTTTTTTAAGATTTTTATTTATTTATTTGAGAGAGAGAGAATGAGAGATAGAGAGCATGAGAGGGAAGAGGGTCAGTGGGAGAAGCAGACTCCCTGCTGAGCAGGGAGCCCGATGTGGGACTCGATCCTGGGACTCCAGGATCATGACCTGAGCCGAAGGCAGTCACTTAACCAACTGAGCCACCCAGGCGCCCAAAACATACGTAGTCTTAAGTATTTTATTGGAGCACTGTTACATGTGAAATATATATTTACGTATATACATATTTAAAGTGCACAACTTCAGGAATTGAAAGAGTCATTGAAAACTCATGGGGACACACTACATGATTGCATTTCCAGAAGGCCCACGGTAAGTTCTAACTACTTCATTATGCAATTGCTAGGGTGTAATCCCTCCAGCCTTTGTTTCTTTCTGAACACAATATGGAATCATAAACATAACTTCAAGGGATGTTGTGAGGAATGATGAAATGTGTGGAAATACTCTGTTGGGTCCAAAGAATGTTCAAGGCTAAGGGTTGTGTGTATGTAAATATATGTGTATTCATGTACATATTTATTTCAAGAAAATACACTCAGATGTGTATATGTACATGCATAAGACTCAAACCATCATTATAATTCATTGTAACCTATTTCTTGTGTTGAAAGAAAGCTTGAGAGAAACTTGGAGGGTAAAGAAATGAAAAGTACAAACATTCGCATTCACATGAAATTCTAGGAATGTAGAAATTTAGACAAATTTAGAGTAGAACAGGTGGCCTTAATGTTCACAATGAATTGCTTTTCCTATCTTAATGCCCAGAGGCCTCAAAGACAGAACCACATTGACATCTATGCAAAGAGAACTTCTCTCTACCAGCTAAATGGGCTGTATATCTCCAAACTGACTTTAGATCTTTCTTCTTCTTAAGGTAGGGTTTCAACACAAAATGTCCTTAACCAAGGAAGCTAAGTGACTGAATTTAGAGGCTTAAATTCAGTTACATCAAAGAAAACTTTATTGGAGAAATCTTTGTCACTTTTCTATTGCTGCTATCATCAATACCACACTGAGGGTTTAAAAGAAACAAATTTACAGTCTTTCAGTCCTGGAGATCAAAGACAAAAACGAGTCTCATTGGGCTAAAATCAAGATGTCTCTGAAGGACACAGAGACCTTGAATTCCTGCCTAGATATGTGATTCTGGGTCACCATTTTTCTTCACAAAAATGCATGTCCTTCCAAACTCTACTTGATACCTGAACAGGATTCTCATTAGAGTCACTTTTTTGGCTTCAGATTTACTTATTTATTTAAGAGAGAGAGAGAGATGAGTGGGGGACAGAGGTGGAGAAAGAGGAAGTGAATCTCGAACAGAGTGCTGGCAGAGCATGGAGCTTAAAGTAGAGCTTCATCCCTTGACCCTGAGTTCATGACCTTAGTTGAAACCATGAGTTGGACATTCAACCAACTGAAGCACCCTGGTTCCCCTAGAATCTCTTTTCAGCAGGTATCCAAAGCAAACTTCAAAAACAGAATGATCAAGAATGTTGCTGCATAACAAGCCATCCTAAAAGCAAATGGCTTGGTATAATGTCTCTAGTATCAAGTGGACTTGTATGGTTATGAGTTGTTCTAATCTCTGCTGATCTCAAGAGTCTTCAGACAGTTGTGTGTCAGCTGAGGGGGCTCTGCTGCTTTCACCAGGGCATTCTAATATAATTGGGGCTTGGCTATTTAGCTGTGGCTGATCCAGGGTGGCTTTGGCTTGAACAACTGGGCTCTGCTCCACATGTCCTCACTTGCTCTGGCAGCCCACCTGGTTTAATTCACTTTTTGGAGGCAGAGTTCCAAGATAGAGCAGTAGAAATGTACCAAGGCTCTTAGGTCCACTGTCACTCCCATCACATCTTGCTGGCCACAGCACATAAAACATCCTAATCCAGCCTAGAAGGTACTGCACACATTTCCAAAGACATGGCTACGGAGAAAGACGGGGATGTGGGACCATCTCTGCAAACAGTCTACACTAGTGTAAATTTCAATTTGGAAGGTTTCGTTTCCATTTCCACCTTCAGCAGTGGAATGATCTCAGAGCTAACAGTGAGACTGAATTATGTGTCTATGGGGCAGTTATGGAAATTCTACTCCACAAGGTCAAGCTTTCCTCCAAATGTAAATATATCCTCCCCACCACTTGCCTGTAGATCACATTCCTAGTCTAAGAAAATAACAAAAAAATAAAAGATATTCTTTCCAGGTGACTCAGAGAGACTAGGAAGCTTGTATCTAACTCACTGATTGATGGAGCTAAGAACTGTTGTATCACTGGTGCCATCTTCATGGCATCCTCATGTAGATACTGTTTTTCTATTGATTGACCTTCCCAGTGCATTATTCATAATGGTTTTCATCCTGGTACTGTATTTTATTACTTTTTTTATGGGGAGCGTTCTACTGGAATGAAGTGACATTTGAAATTTGAATAGAATACAGAGACATAGGAATATTTTTTCTTCATGTATCCAGTTTTATTGAAATATAATTGACATAAAATTATGACTGGTGATTTCATATACATGTACACTGTGAAATGATCACACAATAGGTTAGTGAATACATCCATCACGTCACATAGTTACCATTTATTTTTGTTGTAAGAACATTTACTATGCACTCTGTTAGCGACATGCAAGTCTACAACACAATATAGTTAACCATAATGACCATGTTGTACATTATGCTCAGAACTCATTTGTCTTAGAACTGAATGTTTGTAGGTTTATATCAGCATCTGCTCATTTCTCCAAACTCCAACCACAGACAAACATCAAACTACTCTCTCTTTCTTTGAGTTCAGATTTTTGTATTTCACATATAAGTGATATCACACACTAGTTGTCTTTCTCTGTTTCATTATTTCATTTAGCATAGTGCCTTTGGGATTGATCCATGTTTTAGCAAAGGAAAGATGTCTTCCTTTTTTTATTTGTTGAATTCCATTGTATGAATATGCCAACATTATTAATTCATCTTACAATGGATCCTGGGCTGTTTCCATGTCCTAGCTGTTGTAAATAATGCTGCATGAATGTAAGGATACAGATATCTGAGATATTTACAAATATGTGGGAATTAAACCATGCACTCATGAACTGCTGGTGGGTGAAAGAAGAAACCAAAAAGGAAATTAAAAAAATCTTGAATCAAATTATAGTGGAAACGCTGCCTATCAAAACTTATGGGATGTTGCAAAAGCAGCTCTAAGAGGGAAGTTTATAGCAGTAAATGCCTACATTAAGAAAAATTAAAGAGCTTAAATGACCTCACTTTATGATTCAAAGACCTAGATAAAGAACAAACTAAGTCCCAAGCAGCAGAGGAAAAGAAATAACAAATATCAGAGCATACATACATGATATATAAATGAGAAAATGAATAAGAAAGATTAACAATGCTAGGAACCAATTTCTTGAAAAGCTAAACAAAACTGACAAACCTTAGTTATACCAAAAGAAATGGTGGGGGAGAAATGCAAATAATTAAAATCAGTAGCAGGAGGGTACATGATGTGAATGAGCACTGGGTGTTATATGGAACTGATAAATTATTGAACTCTACATCTGAAACTAATGATGTACTTTCTGTTGCCTAATTGAATTTAAATAATAAAAGAAAACACTTCTGCCAGGAATGGCCAGCAATCCCTGTACCGGCGGATGAAAGATTACTCCAAACTTTGCCGTGAAAGAGAGGAGAAGGCAAGGGGGTCAATGCTCAGAGATGAAGACCCTTTGCTCTTCTTTGCTCCCGCTTTTATTGGTCCTTCAGGATACCCTTATCACTGTTCCTCAGCACGTGATGTGTGACAAGGGGTCTTACTGAAATTGAGAGGATTTATGGGAAAGATAAAATATGCTCATCTGCGTGTTCTACTAGACATAGCCTAAGGGACAATGCATACATCTCTTAGATCACAGGGCGGCTGTTTGGGCTAAGAGAACTTCAGGGAAGGTAACTCCCCAGGGCGTTCCAACGGCAGAGTGGTCACCCGGCCCTGGCATTCCAAGGCCCACACCCTTCTCCGAAACCCTCAGCGGCCTATGTATTACATTTTAGCAAGCCAGGTATTATGGCTGATTTCATGCTCTACATTAACCCCAACAACTTCTATCTTCATGAAAGATCTTAGCTGAAAAAAAGAATCAGTAGTAGGACATCTGGGTGGCTCAGTTGGTTAAGCATCTGACCTTTGGTTTTAGCTCAGGTCATGATCTCAGGACCCCACCTCAGGGGCCATGCTCAGCAGAGAGTCGGTTTGTCTCTCTCCCTCTACTCCTCACCACCCCCTCTTCTCCATGCCTCTCTCTCACTCTCTCTTTCTTGAATAAATAAATAAATAAATAATCATTTAAAAAAATTTTTAAATAAAAAAATAAAATAATCAGGAAATATGTTACCTTACAACCAATGCCATAGAAATGCAAAGAATCATAGGAGACCACTATGAACAATTTCCCTCCAACAAATTGGACAAACTAGAAGGCCTGGATATATCCCTCAAAAGGTATAAGCCACTAGGACTAAATCAAGAAGAAATAGGAAATATGAACAAACTAATAATGAGTAAGGCTATTAACTTAGTAATCAAAAATCTACCAGTAAAGAAAAGCCCAGGACCAGAGAGCTTCAGAGGTGAATTCTATTAATCACTTAAGAAGAATATATAGACCAGAAAACCAATAGAAAGATTAACAAGGTAAGAGTCAATAATTTGAAAAGCTAAGCAAAATTGACAAACCTTTATTTAGACCAAAAAAAAGGGGGGCAGTGGAGAAGATGTAAATAAATAAAATCAGCAGAAAAGATGATACCTCTGAAACTAATGATGTACTATATGTTGACCTTACAACGAATACCATAGAAATACAAAGAATCATAGGAGACCACTATGAACAATTTCACTCCAACATATTGGACAACCTAGAAGAAATAGATAAATCCTAGAAACATAAAAATTACCATGACTAAATCAGGAAGAAATAGGAAATAGGAACAAACCAATAATGAGTAAGCCTATTAATTCAGTAATCAAATATCTCCCAGCAAAGAAAAGCCCAGGGCAAGAGAGCTTCACAGGTGATTTCTATTCATCACTTAAAAAAGAATAAATGACAATCCTTCTCAGACCCTTCCAGAAACTTAGAGAGGAGGGCACATTCTCAACTTCATTTTACAAGGCCAGCATTACCCTGATACCAAAGCCCGAAATGGTCAGCACAAAAAGAGAAAGCTATAGACCAATATATTTGATGAACATAGACACAATATTTTCAAAAAATATTAGCAAACTGAATTAAACAGCACATTGAAGGGTCTATATGCCATCATCAAGGGAAATTCATCCCTGGAATACAAGGATGGTTCAGCACAAGCACATCAATAAAAGTGATACATCACATTAATAGAATGAAATATAACAATCATATAATCATCTCAATACATGCAGAAAAAGCTTTTGACAAAATGCAACATACTTTCATGATTAAAAAAAAAAACCTTCAATAAACTGGGTGTAGGAGGACATGCCTCAACACAAAATAAGACCATATATGACAAACTCACAATACCATCATACTCAATGGTGAAAGGTTAGAAAACTTTCCTTTGTAATCAGGAGGAAGACAAGGGTGTTCACCCTCACCATTCCTTTCCAACATAATACTGCAGGTCCTAGCTAGACCAATCAAGCAAGATAAAGAAAGAAAAGGCATTCAAAGCAGAAAGAAATAAATTATTTATTTATTTACAGATGATATGAACTAAATACAGAAAATCCTGCAGACCCAACCCTTAAGAGCACACTCACTATGATGAGCACTGAGTCATATGTAGAATTATTGAATTACTATATTGTACTGTACTATATTGCTCTGTATGTTGATTTTATGCCCTGCACCAATAAAACTTTATTGAATTGAAAATTACACTTGTGGTAGAGTTTTCTCAGAGATGTCCCCAATTCACCACTTATCTCTGTATCCATATGCTTTGCAATGTGACTGTGAAGCTCCTCTCATGGAGAGGTGGAGTCTGTTTCTCCACCTCTGAATCTGGACTGAAATTAGTGTTTCATTTGCCTTGACTAATAGCGTATGCTGAAAATGACAGTGTGCCTCAAGGGGCCTTGGTATGTTTCTGCTCCTCTCTTGTAACCCTGCTTTGTAATGCATGTATACAAGTCCAGGCTAGCGGGCTGTAGGAGGAGAAAACATGTGGAGCAGAGCCCCATTACTCTAACGATGGCCAACCTAGACCAACCTACCGTTAGCAAGCCCCCAAATGTGAGAACACAGCCATGGTTAGCTGAGCACTTCCAGCTGACCCACAGCTGACCACAGCCTCGTGAGGAGACCAGCAGAGACCAGAAGACTTCCCCAACGTAGTCCCCCATGCGATTTTTTAAAAAAGCATTATCTTATACCTTTTACATTTGGCATGGCTTGTCAGGCAGCAATAGCTGACTGATACAATCGTCAATGTAAACAGAACTGAGAATATTAAGAATAATCTACTGCTTCTTATTTTTGACATTTGTTCTGATATTTGAAAGGAATATTCATAATGGCTTGGTTATTCATATTTATTACAGGTAACTATACTAAAAAGTAACTACCATGGAGATTCCCTTCCAGGTAACTGGTAGAGGTTGGAAAGACCTGTATGTTTTTACAGGAATAACTTGTGGGACCCTGAGCCACAAGATTCCATTCCCAGGGCGTTACTGGGCAGGAATTCAAGCTCTTGACTGAGTCATCCTTTAATCATAGGATTGAAGAGAGTTTAGAGCATAAAAAAGGTGAAGAAATTAATGACAGTGAACAGACCAATTGTTCACTCACTCACACTATAAGTTTTATGACATTTTTAAAGGGAGGGGAATTTAAGTTTAGGGTAATGGAAGGAGCAATATTTGAGGGAGGGCTTGACATTTTCAATTAGAAACAGCAAAATCATCCAGTTAAATAATACAAAATCTGCCACTAAATTCTTCACTCCAATTAATAGAACCCTTTAAACATGGACACCAAATATCCCACACTTCAATGTGTAGATGTTCATCATCAAAAACACATTTTCCATAATAAAATATGGTGTGATAGAAAATGTTAGTTTATCATATTTCAGGTCTTCTCTGATACTGAGCCCATGTTAAGTCAATTGGTTTATGCAAATTTGTCTTTCTACAGAGTACACTGGGAGGGTGTTTTTCATAAGCAGTTTTTGCCTTACTATTCTGTGCCAGGGATACTGTGGCTGCTGACCTGATAAGAGAACAGGATCCTAATGAGGATCATAAAGCCCCATGACTAGCTACAAAACAAACTCATAGGTTAAAGTCTCTATTATTAAGAAAAGCAGTTAAGGTAGTAACCTAGAACGGAATGGCAGACACAGTGAAAAACTGTGATCTCAGAATTGCCTCTACAATAAAATTCTAAAAATTGCCTCAGTTGCCAATGTATTTTATTTCATAAAACTAGTACAGTTCATCACTATATGAGGCAAATGGTAATCTCCAAAATCTTTCTGATTCAAGGTTGGACTAACTTTGGAAGTTACGAAGACAAAAGGAAAAACTGTTGGGTATCAGAAGGAGCAGAAAGTTCAACAAAGGGAGTAATTTAAATTTTAAATTTAAGTTCATCTCTTAAAGATGAACTTCAGAAAAATTTAAACTCCAAGATATAAATAGAGGGATGAAGTTCTGCTTTCATGATCTTATTAAAGAATCACAATTTCTGGCTGTTAGGCATTATGCCTGCAATCAAAGGTAGTAGTTGAAAAATGGCCCTTTTATGGCTTCCCCCTCTAAAATACATTTAGAGCCCACTTTATGTCTTTGTTCCTCAGGCTGGAGATGAAGGGGTTCAGCACAGGCATCACCAATGTGTACATCACCGAGGCTACTGCACCTTAGTGGGAGCTCTGGGGAGCAGCAGAGCTAAGGTACACTCCAAGGCTTGTACAATAAAATAAGGAGACAATTGACAGGTCTGATGCACAGGAGGAAAATGCTTTTTATTTCCCCTCAGCTGATGAGATCCCACGTATAGAGGAAACTACCTTAGAGTATGACTAAAGGATCCCAACCAAGGGAGCACCACCCAGCCACAGTGCTGCAAAATTCATCACCACGTTATGAAGAAAGGTATTAGAACATGCAAGTTGGATCATCTGATGAAGTTCACGGAAATAGTGGGGGATTTCCATCTCCATACAGAAGGACAGCCGCAACACCATTAAGGTTTGCAACAAAGAATGCAGGACGCTCATGATCCAGGACACCAGAAGCAGTAGTGAACAGAGCCAAGGGTTCATGGTGACCATGTAGTGCAGGAGGTGACGGAGGGCCACAAAGCGGTCGTAAGCCATCACAGTCAGGAGGAAGTTGTCCACACCTGCAAAAAGTATGAAAAAGTCCATCTGCATGATGCAGCTTTCGTAAGTTATGACTTTTCTCTGTTTTTGTATATTCAGCAGCATCTTGGGGACAGTGGTGGAGGTGAAACAGTTGTCTACAAAAGACAGGTTGGTGAGGAAGAAGTACATGAGTGTGTGGAGGTGGGAGTCTGAGCTGAGGGCCAGGATGATGAGCAGATTCCCAAGTATGGTGACCAGGTACCTGAACAGGAACAGCCCGAAGATGAAGGGTTGCAGTTCTGGTTCTTCCAAAAATCCCAGAAGAAGAAATTCTGAAATTTGTGTATCATTCTCTCGTTCCATGTAGTCAATATGACTAGCAAAATAAGAGAAAACAACATGACATAATCATGCATTACTAACATGGTAGATACATTATTGTTTATATTCTGCATCAAGAAATTTATTGTTTATGTTTGTGTATGGAACATGATAAAAGCACTAAAAACTAGGAATAGAAGGAAACTGTCCCAACATAAGGCCATTTATGAAAACCCACAGCAAGCATGATACTCCATGGGGATACGGTGAACATTTTTCCTCTTTGATCAGGAACAAGGCATGGATGCCTGATTTCACAACTCTTCTACTCAACACAACACTGGAAGTTCTAGCCAGAGCAATTGTATGGGTTAGCCCAGCAATGGGTATTAAGGAGGGCACATATTGCAATGAGCACTGGGTGTTATATGCAGACAATGAATCATGGAACACTACATCGAAAACTAATGAAGTACTCTATGGTGACTAACATAACATAAAAAAAAAATAAAGAAAAAGAAATAAATGGCATCCAAACTGGAAAGGAAGAAATAAATTTATGAATGCAGATGATGTGATCTTATATGTAGAAAATCCTAAAGATGCCACAAGAACACTACTAGAAAGAATAAATTAATTCAGCCAAGTAACTGGATACAAAACCAACCCTCAAAAAATCAGTTGCATCTATACATACCAACAGTGAACAAGGAAGGAAAGTGAGAAGGAAATAAAATCCTTCCTTTTATGTGACATCCAAATGAATAAGGCTGTCACCTCACACCAGTCAGAATGGCTAGTATAAAAATGACAAGACATAACAAGTGTTGGTGAGGACGTGGAGAAAAGGGACCCCTCATGCACTGTTGGTGGGAATGCAAACTGGTGCAGCCACCGTGGATACGGTATGGAAGTTCCTCAAAAAATTAAAAAGAGAAATGCCACATGATCACGTAATTCCACTACTGCGTATTTACCCAATGAAGACAAAAACACTAATTTGAAATCAAATATGCACATCATGTTTTTGCGGCATTGTTTACAATAGCCAAGGTATGGAAGCAGCCTAAGTGTCTGCTGGTAGATGAATGGAAAAGAAGATGCAGAATATAGATAGATATAGATATACACAATGGAATATTACTCAACCATAATAAAGAATGAGGTCTAGCCATTTGCAACAACATGGGTGGATCTAGAGGGTGCCATACTAAGCAAAATAAGTCAGATAAGGAAAATATCATATGACCTCACTTGTATGCATAACCTAAATACAGAACAAATGAACAAACAGACAGACACTTAAATACAGGGAACAAACTGGTATTTGCCAGAGGGTAGGTTGGGGGTAGATAAAGGGTATTCCTGGCTATAAATGAGATCTTGCCATTGGCAAAATCATGGATGAATCTAGAGGGTATAATGCTAAGTGAAATCAGTCAGTCAGAGAGACAAATACCATATGATTTTACTTATATATGTAATTTAAGAAACAAAACAAATGAACAAAGAAAAGAGACAAAGCAGCAGACTCTTCAATATGGAGAACAAACTGGTGGTTGCCAAAGGGGAGGTGGATAGGGTGATGGGTGAAATAGATTAAGGGAATTAAAAGTACACTTTTTAAAAAGTTCACGATGAACACTGATCATGTATATGATTTGTTGAATCACTATATTGTACACCTGAAACTAACATAACACTGCATGTCAATTATACAGAAATTGAAAATAGATTTTAAAAAATACAAAAAGTCCTCCAAAAGTCCTTAAAATGACCAAAAAATCCCCAAAATAAAAAAAATAAAACAAAATCTACAGGGAAAACCATCTTAATGATAGCAAGAAACTGAGAAGGAAGACGTTTTCCATTAACTAATAGAATTTAAAACATTTTTATGGCCAAAATATCTCCATAGAATTCAACAGAGAAACAGTAATCTGTAAAATTATTTGAAATGCTGACAACTGTAGAAAATGGGCCTATAATATATGGGCATATAATAATAATGGGCAAATCTAAGTGGTGACCAAATATATGAATTTGTTCAAACTCACTCTTACTGTTTATGAAAACAGTAAGAAATCCCTTCCATACCCATCAGCCTGTCAAAAAACTTAAAGAGCTGTCACGTCGATTGGGATTGGAACTTTTAAACAGATAGCAAAGTGGTACTTTTTAATTTTTGTAGAAGAAATGTGATGTGCTATAACATTTGGGGGAAATAATCTGAAAACAGCTGTGAGTAATAAAAATATAGATATGCATGATTTCCTCAGAGTTTCTCAATCTCAGCACTATTGACATTCTGGCTCAGATCATTCTCTGTGCTGGGCTTTGTCCTGGGCGTTGTAGGATGTCTAGAGCATCTCTGGCCTCTAGTGACACCTCCCCTATCTGACAGCCTAAAATGCCTCTGGACATCACTCAATGTCCCCTGGAGGACAAAATTGCCTCCAGTGGAGAACCAGCATTTTAATTCAATCTCAAAATAGTTTTGTATAATTGATAAAATAGCAATTTAATGAGAAAAAATATGAAAAATCCTCAAAAGTGTAAATGAAAAATCCTCAAAAGTGTAAATGAAATATTATGAAATCATTGAAGTAATAAATTAGCATTATACTAATAGAGGGAGGAAAGTCTGTATGGTACTAAAGGGGGAAAAAGGCTATTAAAAAAAAAAAGACCGCACTGTAGTTAAAGACCATTTACAATGTGCATAAGATTCCATTCATGATTTTGTACAAAAGTGTATGAATCGGGGCACCTGTGTGGGTCAGTTGGTTAAACATCTGCCTCTGGCTCAGGTCCTGGGGTCGGAGTCCTGGGATCTAGCCCAGCATCAGGCTTCTGAGCAGGAAACCTGCTTCTCCCTCTCCCTCTGCCCCTCCACTCTGCTTATGCTCTCTTGCACATGCTCTGTCTCTCTCTATCAAATAAATAAATAAAATATTTAAGAAAAAAGGTATGAATATTTGCGTGTGTGTAATAAAGAAACATACTATTTTTTTTAAGAAAGAGAAGGCAGAGAAGCTAGGTGAGTGAGGGACAGAGAGAGAGGCAGAGAGAGAAACTCAAGCAGACTCCACAATCAGGCCAGAGCCTGACTCAGGGCTCCATCTCATGACCCCAAGATCATGACCTGAACTAAAATCAAGAGTCAGACACTCAACTGACTGAGCCACCCAGGCACCCCTAAAAATGTAAGTTTTAAAAGAAACTAAGAGCTTATGGAACAAAGGATAGCAGTAGGAGTGAAAATAGGTTAAGCTTGGAGCTATCTCAAACAACAGTCTGAGACACAATGACAATCTAAAACTAACTTAATAGACAGGCATAAAATAGTATTAATGTAATGACATCAACGTGGATCACTAATTCAAGATTAAAGTGCTAAAGACTTGGAAACAGGGGCGCCTGACTGGCTCAGTCAGTAGAGAGTACAGCACCTGTTCTTGGGCTTGTGAGTTTGAGCCCCGCATTGGGTGTATAGATTAGTTTTAAAAAACATAAAAACTTAGAAATAGAATAATGTAACCAAAAAAGTGGGCATGAAGCATTATCTAAACCGATGCTTTCATCTCCTATAGAGATATATTAATTCATATTTGTTTAGGAAGAAAAGGTGAATGTTAGTTAAATGATAAAGAATACTTTTCAAATGATGGCTGCAGGTGAGGGGACGTTGAGAAATAGATCTCATCACAAAAGGCCAAAAGGTAGAATAGGGAAGAACAGAAATGCAAAGATACGCTGTTGGGAATATATATAAATGGTGAATTACTAATTCAAACGATGCAGAAGAACTTTCTACACTTAAACATGCAAGAGGCGGGAGGATAATATGACCGAATGATAGGTTTGAGCGCACAATGATTAACTTTACTACTACCCTCGAATACATCTACACACACAGAAGAGAACTGAAAGTCAAATAACAAAGTTTATGGAAAAACTCATGTCTCATGAGAGACTCTTAACTATAGGAAACAAAATGAAGGTTGCTGGAGGGGAGGTGAGTGGCGGATGGGGTAATTGGGTGAATGGGAGAGGATAAGAATGAAAATAACAAACATTTGGATTAAATAATGAACAACTCCAAAGTGACTTCAGATTTCTTGGTCTACTTAAAGTACACCTGGAACTAATGTAAGGAGGGCACATGAGGTGATGAGCACTGGATCTTGTACAGAACTGATTAATTACTGATCTCTACTTCTGAAACTAATGATGTATTATATGTTGGCTAATTGAATTTAAGTTAAAAAAATGTTTGGTAGACTTCACCTGTGGATCCATCTGGCCCTGAACTTGTACTTTCGCCTGATGTTTTGATTACCAGTTCAGTTTTGTCAGTTATAATTGGTCTATTCAGATTTTCTATTCCTTCTTATTCTGTTTTGGAAGATGGTATGTTTCTAGGACTTTATCCATTTCTTCTAGGTTGTCCCCTTTTATGCATATAATTTTCCATAGTATTCTCTTATAATTCTTTGTATTTCTGTGGCGTCAGTAGTTACTTCTCCTTTCTCGTTTCTGCTTTTATTTACTTGTGTCCTTTCTCCTTTTTTTTTTTTCTGCATGAGGTGGTTAAGGTTTTGTCAATTTTGTTTAACTTTTCAAAGAACCATCTCATGGTTTCATTGATTTTTTTCCATTTTTTTTTTTTAGCCACTGCCTCATTTATTTCTGTTATTATCTTTATTATTTTCTTTTACTCACTTTGGGCTTTGATTGTTCTTTAGGAAACAGTACTTTGAATATAAAATCAATATCTTATAGTGATTTAGAGCAGGCATATCAAATGTGAATTGTCTTAATTTAATTTCATTGGTCCTATAGCCATATAGACACTTTACTTTCTTTCTAGTTAGGAGAGATATTCCATCCCTGTTTGATGTGTATCTATACCAGTGCGCTAGATCCTACCCACAGCCATGCTCCACTAGACGTTTTCTTTTCAACTATATCACTGCAGTATAATTATATACAATAAACTGCAACTATTTAAAGTATATAGTTTGACACTTGTGGTGAGCACTGCATAACACAAAGAGTTGTGGGTTGAATCACTATGTTGTACACCTGGAACTACTGTAACATTGTGTGTCAACTACACTTCAATAAAAAGAACTTTTTAAATAAAGTATAAGGTCTGCTGCATTCCTGAGTTGTGCAAAATTTAGGAGCATATTCTGAATGATTCTCTTTCTATGTATTTCCAGAAACTGCACAATAAGCTTCAACTAATTTGTTCTGTAAGTTTTGAAAATTTAATGCCCTGAGTCTCAGTTTTCTTATATCTGAAGATAATGTGGGATAATTAAACTAATTTCAGAGGGCTACTGTGGGGATACACAAATGTGTGGTCATATTTTGTAGATCCCTAAGAAATTGTTCAATGGTCAAGGGTATGGTGTGCATGTGCGTGTGTGTGTGAATGTTTAGAGAGATTTTTCTTTCAAGTAAACATGCATGTTCATGTGCACACACACAGACTCATTATTAGGTGATCTTTCCCGTCACAAGTAAATGTGAGAGAAAGTGGGAGAGATTAAGAATGAAAATAATGAACATTTGGATTAATGTGAAAGTAAAAGTATATAAAAATTTGAACACAGAGATTTAAGATAGAACGAGTGGTCTTAATGATTCGATTTTTCTATGTTAGTTTCTACAAGTCAGTACAGCTCATGGCATGGGAGACTTTCTGTATCAGCTATTGGGGATGAACAACTCCAAAGTGACTTCAGATTTCTTGGGCTACTTAAAGTGGAATTTCAATACCAAATATCCTTAACAAAGAGAAGATAAATGAATAAGACCCAAGGCTGAATTTCATTTCCCTTGAACAAAATGTTATTGGGTAAATGTCTGGATTAGATTTTTACTGTGGTTGTAACAAATTACCATGTGGCTGCCTTTAAACAAAACAATTTGTTTTCTGATCGTTCTGGAAGTCAGAAGTCTGAAATAGGTCTCCCTGGGGAAAAATCACTCTGTCTTCAGAGAAGAGGTCATTCTGGAGGTCTGGGGAGAATAAGTTTTCTTGCCTATTCCAGCTTTAGAGCCACCTGTACTCCCTGGCTAATGTGCCCTCCCTTTAGCTTCCAAGTCAGCAACATAGCACATCAAAATCTCTCTCTGACTCCAAGTCTTCTGCCTACTCTTCCACAACTGGAGGACCCTTGTGATCTATTGAGCCCAGCTGGATAATCAGAATAACTTTTTTCTAGGGTCAGATGACTAGCAATGTTAATACCATTTGCAACCTTCATTCACCCTTGTCATGACACAAGACATATCCACAGATTCTGTAGATTAAGATGTGGAAATATTCTGGGGACATTATTCTGCCTACTAAAGTCTTTGTCAGAGGTGTACTTGATGTCAACTCGGGGGCCCTCACTTTGAAGAATCAAACACAGAATTTATTTCAGACTCTAAGGTGGGTATTTAGAATTTTCTTTCAAAACCACACAACAAACGATCCCGAATCACCAAGGAAATTTTGAAAAAGAAAAACAAAACAAAACAACAAAACAAAGCTGGGGGCATCACGTTGCTGGATTTCAAGCTTTATTACAAAGCAGTGATCACCAAGACAGTCTGGTACTGGCACAAAAACAGACATATAGACCAATGGAACAGAACAGAGAGCCCAGATAGGGACCCTCAACTCTATGGTCAAATAATCTCCAACAAAGCAGGAAAAAATATGCAATGTAAAAAAGACAGTCTCTTAAATAAATTGTGCTGAGAAAATTGGACAGCTATATACAGAAGAATGAAACTTGACTATTTCCTAACACCATACACAAAGACAAACTCAAAATGGATGCAAAGATAAATTGAAAGTGGATGAAAGACCTCCATGTGAGACAGGAATCCATCAAAATCCTAGAGGAGAACAGAGGCAGTAACTTCTTTGACATCGGACACAGCAACTTCTTTCAAGATACATCTCCAAAGGCTAGTGAAACAAAAGCAAAAATGAACTTTTGGGACTTCATCAAGATAAAAAGCTTCTGCACAGCAACAGAAACAGTCAACAAAACAAAGAGGCAACCCACAGAATGGGAGAATATATTTGCAAATGACACTACAGATAAAGGGCTGGTATCCAAGACTATAAAGAACTTCTCAAATTCAACACCCAAAAAACAATCAAGTCAAAAAATGGGCAGAAGACATGAAAAGACACTTCTCCAAAGAAGATATACAAATGGCTAACAGACACATGAAAAAATATTCATCATCATTAGCCATCAGGGAAATTCAAATCAAAACCACATTGAGATACCACTTTATACCAGTTAGAATGGCAAAAATTGACAAGGCAAGAAACAACAAATGTTGGAGAGGTTGTGGAGAAAGGGGAACCCTCTTACACTGTTGGTGGGAGTGTAAGTTGGTACAGCCACTTTGGAAAACAGTGTGGAGGTGGAGCACTGGGTGTTATACACAAACAGTGAATCATGGAACACTACATCAAAAACTAATGATATACTGTATGGTGATTAACATAACATAATAAAATAAAAAAAAAGTGTGGAGTTTCCTCAAAATGTTAAAAATAAATTTATCCTATGACACAGCAATTACACTACTGGTTATTTACCCCAAAGACACAGATGTAGTGAAAAGAAGGGCCATATGCACCCCAATGTTCATAGCAGCAATGTCTGCAATAGCCAAACTGTGGAAAGAGCCGAGATGCCCTTCGACAGACGAATGGATAAGGAAGGTGTGGTCCATATATACGATGGAATATTACTCAGCCATCAGAAAGGATGAATACCCACCATTTGCATCAACATGGATGGGACTGGAGGAGATCATGCTAAGTGAAATAAGTCAAGCAGAGAAAGTCAATTATCATATGGTTTCACTTATTTGTGGAACATAAGCATGGAGGACATTAGGAGAAGGAAGGGAAAAATGAAGGGGGGGAAATCAGAGGGGGAGATGAACCATGAGAGACTATGGACTCTGAGAAACAAACTGAGGGTTTTAGAGGGGAGGGGGGTGGGGGGATGCGTTAGCCCTGTGATGGGTATTAAGGAGGGCACGTACTGCATGGAGCACTAGATGTTATACGAAAACAATGAATTGTGGATCACCACATCAAAAACTAATGATGTATTGTATGGTGACTAATATAACATAAAAAACAAAACAAAAACAAAAACCACACATGAAAAAGATTACATGGCTTATTTATTAACACCACACCAAAACTATCAATGGCAAGGTAAACCCTCAACTAAATAAATTCCATATCATCTCAAGGTTAAGGGAAAGCACAAGAGGGTTAGAACTCTGGAAGGCAGGCAAGTTCATGAGAATGGGGAATACAAAACTGGATTCACCCGACTTCTAATCTGGCCTCCCAGGAACAAAGTATCAGCAGGAAAAGTTGCCTTTCTGTCCAGACGAGTGGCCCACTGGGAATGGAGTGCTCCGAGGTGGGAGTAACAATGGAAACAGTGCCTAATGAGCAGACACAGGGAGCTGAAATATCTCCTCTGCTGCAGAGCTTCAGCATGTGAAACCTTGGACTGGACAAGACATGGTTGTCATTTTGGGGTTCCTAAGTCTGGCAGGGACACCCATGCTTCACTGCTTCCTGCTGTCCTGTCTGGGAACAGAGCTTTGGTCTCCACCATCAACCAACCAGGGAGGAATTCGGACCTCCACAAGGAGACTTTCATCTTAGAGACTCCACCCAGGTGAGTTTGAGAGCTCAGCAGGTATTTCAGGAAAGGAGCAGAGAGAATGGATGCTGAGAACTTTTCCTGAGCTCATCTGAGACTATGTAGACTCATAAGAGAAGTGTCCATTGGACTCAGCAATACAAGCATCATTGTTGACAATACGTGGTGGGAATAGAAGTCAGTTGGATGAGACAGAGGAAGGAATGGGGGACCTAATGTGGTTCCAGGAAAATTAGAACATACACAAGGAGTTGTGCAGCTAAGAGGAGCAGGAAAACAGAGCATTAGCTTGGAGGCATGTGAAGTGAACTGTTTAAGATGTGTTGGTTTTGAGCGTGTTCTGTATTTATAGAAAGCCTCAGACCCATGCAGGTAACTATTCCCTTGCAACAGCAGTTCTTGAGACATACATTTGTCAGCATCTTCTCTCACAGTGAGTATTCACATGAAAAATTGTATTTAATATGCAAATAGTGGTATGCGAACTATCTTTACTTTGTAATACTTCATTATAGAAGGCGTGAAAATGATGGAGAGATTTGTGAGGTAGAAGAAAAACTCAGCCAAATCTTTTCACTGGTTATAATCACTCACTTAGTCACAGGAAGGAACTATATTGTAAGCTTTTTACATATGCTGACTAATGCTGTCTGCCACCCTAGGAGGATGGGTACCGCTGTCCCCACTATTTGAGTAAGGATATTCACATTTGGAATGGATTGGTTGTCTCTCCTAAGATCAAACAGCTTATATGTGGTAGATCTGACATTCAAAACCTGGTTTTCTGATTCCAAAAGCTTTGCCTTTAAAATCATTCAGAAAAGTCTTTTATTATTTCAGATTTAAAAATTCCCTTCTATTGTCATACATTGTATATTTTCTGTTGTAAATTGCAGGTTTATTCCCTTTGCACATAGAAAAATGTCTGTGCATTGATTTTTGTATCCTGTCACATTACTGAATTGCTGTATGAGTTCTAGTAATTTGGGGTGGAGTCTTTTGGGTTTTCCACGTAAAGTATCATGCAGTCTGCGAAAAGGGAGAGTTTGACATCTTCCTTGCCAATTTGAATACCTTTTATTTCTTTTTGTCGTCTGATTGCTGTTGCTAGCACTTCTAGTACTATGTTGAACAATAGTGGCGAGAGTGGGCATCCTTGACGTATTCCTGATCTTAAGGGAAAGGCTCTCAGCTTTTCCCCATTGAGGATGATATTTGCTGTGGGCTTTTCATAGATGGATTTTATGAACTTGAGGAATGTTTCCTCTATCCCTACACTCTGAAGAGTTGTACTCAGGAAAGGATGTTGTATTTTGTCAAATGCTTTTTCTGTATCAACTGAGAGGACCATATGGTTCTTCTCTCTCCTCTTATTAATGTGTTCTATCACATTGATTGATTTGTGAATGTTGAGCCACCCTTGCATCCTGGGGAACAAACACTGTTAAAATGTCTATGTCACCCAGAGCAATCTATACCTTCAATGCCATCCCAATCGAAATTCCAATGACATTTTTCAAAATGCTGGAACAAACAATCCTAAAATTTGTATGGAATCAGAAAAAACCCTGAATCACCAAGGAAATGTTGCAAGAGAAAAACAAAGCTGGGGGCATCACGTTGCCCGATTTCAAGCTATATCAAAACAGTGATCATCAAGACAGCATGCTACTGGCACAAAAACAGACGTATAGACCAATGAAGCAGAATAGAGAGCCCAGATATGGACCCTCAACTCTATGGTCAAATAATCTTCGACAAAGCAGGAAAAAATATGCAATAGAAAAAAGACAGTCTAGGGGCACCTGGGTGGCTCAGTTGTTAAGCGTCTGCCTTCGGATCAGGTCATGGTCTCAGGGTCCTGGGATCAAGCCCCACATCGGGCTCCCTGCTCAGTGGGTAGCCTCCTTCTCCCTCTCCTACTCCCTCTGCTTGTGTTCCCTCTCTCACTGTGTTTCTCTCTGTCAAATAAATAAAAATCTTTAGAAAAAAAAAGAAAAAAGACAGTCTCTTCAATTATTGGTGCTGGGAAAATTGGACAGCCATATGCAGAAGACTGAAACTTGACCATTCCTTAACACCATACACAAAGATAAACTCAAAATGGATGAAAGACCTCCATGTGAGGCAGGAATCCATCAAAATCCTAGAGGAGAACAGAGGCAGTAACCTCTTTGACATCGGCCACAGCAACTTCTTTCAAGATACATCTCCAAAGGCTAGTGAAACAAAAGCAAAAATGAAATTTTGGGACTTCATCTAGATAAAAAGCTTCTGCACAGCAAAGGAAACAGTCAACAAAACAAAGAGGCAAGCCACAGAATGGGAGAAGATATTTGCAAATGACACTACAGATAAAGGGCTGGTATCCAAGATCTATAAAGAACTTCTCAAACTCAACACCCAAAAAACACATAATCAATCAGTAAATAAGCAGAAGACATGAACAGACACTTCTCCAAAGAAGACATACAAATGGCCAACAGACACATGAAAAAATGTTCATCATCATTAGCCATCAGGGAAATTCAAATCAAAACCACATTGAGATAGCACCTTACACCAGTTAGAATGGCAAAAAGGGACAGGGCAAGAAACAACAAATGTTGGAGAGGTTGTGGAGAAAGGGGAACCCTCTTACACTGTTGGTGGCAATGGAAGTTGGTACAGCCACTTTGGAAAACAGTGTGGAGGTGCCTCAAAAAACTAAAAATAGAGCTACCGTATGACCCAGCAATTGCACTCCTGGGTATTTACCCCAAAGACACAGATGTAGTGAAAAGAACGGCCATATGCACCCCAATGTTCATAGCAGCAATGTCCGCAATAGCCAAACTGTGGAAAGAGCCGAGATGCCCTTCAACAGATGAATGGATAAAGAAGATGTGGTCCATATATACAATGGAATATTACTCAGTCATCAGAAAGGATGAATACCCAACTTTTGCATCAACATGGATGGGACTGGAGGAGATTATGCTAAGTGAAATAAGTCAAGCAGAGGAAGTCAATTATCATATGGTTTCACTTATTTGTGGAACATATGGAATAGCATGGAGGACATTAGGAGAAGGAAGGGAAAAATGAAGGGGGAGAATCGGAGGAAGAGATGAACCATGGGAGACTATGGACTCTGAGAAACAAACAGGGTTTTAGAGGGGAGGGGGGCAGGGGAATGGGTTTCCCCGGTGATGGGTATTAAGGAGGGCACGTACTGCATGGAGCGTTGGGTGTTAAACGAAAACAATGAATCGTGGATCACCACATCAAACACTAATGATGTATTTTATGGTGACTAATATAACATAATAAAATAAAAATAAAATAAAATAAAATAAAAATGAAAAAATAAAAGGTAACAAATCAATGAAAGAAGCCCATTTGCTTGAAAATGATTATGGTGTTTTTTTCTTTACTTTTAGTCACCACCATTACATGAAACCAGGCAATGACACACAAATTCCAGAGTTTCTTCTTCTGGGATTATCAGAAGAACCAGGACTGCAGCCCCTCATATTTGGGCTTTTCCTCTCCATGTACCTGATCACTGTGTGTGGAAGCCTGCTCATCATCCTGGCCGTCAGCTCAGACTCCCACCTCCACACCCCCATGTACTTCTTCCTCGCCAACCTGTCCTCTGTAGACATTTGTTTCACCTCCACCACCAACCCCAAGATGCTTCAGAACATCCAGACTCAGAGTAAAGTCATAACTTATGATGGCTGCATCACTCAGATATACTTTTTCCTACTCTTTGCTGGAATGGATGATTTTCTCCTGGCTGTAATGGCCTATGACCGCTTTGTGGCCATCTGTCACCCCTTGCACCACACAGTTATCATGAACCCATGTTTCTGTGGACTGTTGGTTCTGGTGTCCTGGATGATGAGTGCCCTGCATTCCTTGTTAGAAAGCTTGATGGTATTGTGGCTGTCCTTCTGTAGACAGGTGGAAATTTCCCACTTTTTCTGTGAAATTAATCAGGTGCTCCGATTTGCCTGTTCTGACACCTTTCTTAATGATATAGTGATGTATTTTGCAACTGTCCTGCTGGGTGGTAGTCCCCTTGCTGGTATTATTTACTCTTATTCTAAGATAGTTTCATCCATAGTTGGGATCTCATCAGCTCAGGGCAAGTATAAAGCATTTTCCACCTGTGCATCTCACCTCTCGGTTGTCTCCTTATTTTACTGTACAATCCTAGGAGTGTACCTAAGCTCTGCTGCTCCCCAGAGCTCCCACTCAGGTGCAGTAGCCTCGGTGATGTACACGGTGGTGATGCCCATGCCGAACCCCTTCATCTACAGCCTGAGGAACAGAGACATAAAGAGGGCTCTGAAAAGAATTGTTGGGATTCCAGTGACGTAAGGGCCCATCGTTCTGGGGCTGAAGAAGGGTCTATGACTGCAGGGCTCATAACCTGAGAGCCAGGATCTGCCATTCTTAGATCACACTGTGGAAGTAGAACTTGCTCCTTCTATATATTTTCTGGAATTTCCATTTGTTTGAATTCAACTTCCCCATACATTTAAGTAATTTGTTATATTAAGCTTCTGCTCTGTCTGATATACAGACAGCCTCCCCCTTGTCCATTTTCATACATTCGTAATGTTTTCCCCAATCTTGGATCACAAATGCCTGGAAATTTCTCTATCTTACATGGGACATGTTGGATTTCTTAAAAATAATTTCATTTCAAATGATTTATATCATGCCACATAAATTCTCTCTAGATTCCCCAAAAGACTAAGCATGAGCTATTCTTCATATGGAAGAAACTGTATTTGGCTCTAAGCCTTTCACACAAATATATTGTAAATGAAAATACAAACCTTGGGTCTGTCAGTCTTTTTTTTTTTTTAAGATTTTATTTATTTATTTGAGAGAGAGAATGAGATAGAGAGAGAGAGCATGAGATGGGGGAGGGTCCAAGGGAGAAGCAGACACCCTGCTGAGCAGGGAGCCCAATGCGGGACTCGATCCCGGGACTCCAGGATCATGACCTGAGCCGAAGGCAGTCGCTTAACCAACTGAGCCACCCAGGCGCCCGTCTGTCAGTCTTTTTAAAATCACTACCCTCACTCCTCTTCCTGATAATATGGACACTAATACTGTTTCCTTTAAGTCTCAGGCTACTGACAGGGATGTTCAGGCTAGGAAAGCTTGGGCACTCCCCTGCACCCCTGTGCTTGTGGACATTCCCACAGATGTTTCCCTGACCAGAGGCTCTGCTGTGGCTGCACCTGCCCTTGGGTTCTTACTGTGATTGCAAGACACACCTAAGCAATGCCCATCAGGGAACTCTAACAAAACCAAGTTTATTCCTCACAGATCCTGGAGGGCCCATGGGATCCCAAAGACCATTTGGGGAGGTCTCAGAAGGAGAGAAGGCATTGAGAGGGAGAGAGAGCAAGTGGTGCTATGGGATCAGCCTTTACTGGGGTCCATGGCCAGAGTGTTTAGTGATTTGTGGATTCATACTTTATAGGACAATTTTATATGTGTATAAATTGGGTGTTGAAGGGAAAGCAGAGTCCCTCATGTATCAGTATGGAGGTTACCCAAAGCTTTCTGAGGAGGTACTTAATGGCTGGGGCAGCCTGAGTGCTTAATCTGGTAATTGTGTCCAGCACCTGACAATGTGTTTACTCAACTTGATGGTCTTTGAGATGGATGCCTCAGGGTCAATAGCTTCATGTCAGGTACTTACATTAAAATCAAAAAGCTTAATGTCAGGCAGTTACTCCATAAACATGCTCCTGTGTTTCCTAACTGGTCTCCTGATTTTACTCTGTTATTCAGCTAGGTGTCCAGAGTGCCCACCATAGTCCCTGGCAAACACTGATTAGAAATATATCTCTCCCAGTGGAGTCTACATGGAAAGACAAATTTGAATAAACAGATAGACCTGATATTTTCTTAGTGTCAGATGACCATAAATATGATGAAGCAAAATTTAAAAACATTCATTTTGTTACTACACAAAATATTCCTTTTTTTTCTGATTTTTTTTCTTTTTTCTTTTTACATCAGAGTTCATGCTGTGCATGTATTTGTGGAAGCGTGGAGTACTGTTGTCCACAAATGAGGGGATTTATTCATTGACCTGAAAGATTGCTTAGTGTCTTGAATGTTTTCTCCCTGAATTATCTTCCTGTTTCTACTCAGTGTTCATCATAATAAGTGTACTTTTTTTGGGGGGGGTTATTTGTTTTTTGTTTGTAAGAAAATTGTTCAGATTTGACCCCACAGGTAATCAATCCAGGTACCATAGTCATTTTGGAAACCCCAGAACCGACCGTTCACAGGGACAAGTGTTTATACCTACATTTCCTAATCTGTGCAGCCTCATAGTTTAAAGGACATTGGTGAATTTTACACAGATTACTTTATGAAATTTCAGTAGATTGCTTTGGATAGCTGAATTCATGTCCTCTTGTAATGAAAGCATATTAAAGCACATGAACCATAGGTGTCACTGTGGAGAGAGCTTGCTTGTGGGGGACGATGAATTCGAATTTTCTAGAAAGCAATATGCATAAAGACAGTAAACCTATGACTTAAATAGGGGGATCCCAGAAGTTCTCCTTAATGCTATTATCAGGTCAGTCATTATTTGCCTCATAGGAAAACAATGAATATTAATCATAATCATGTCTAGCTGTTCCTCTATGAAAATTCTAACTAAACGTTGTGTCTCCAATTCTGTACACCTTCTCTCTCAGATCCTTGCTCACTAGACCTTTCAATTTATCTTTTACAAATATGGTCTATCATGTATCAATTCTTTTTTTCTTTCTTTAACTTTTTGTTGTTCTGTTAATCACCATACATTACATCATTAGTTTTCGATGTAGTGTTCCATGATTCATTGTTTGTGCATACACCCAGTGCTCCCGCAGTACGTGCCCTCTTTAACACCCATCACCAGGCTAACCCATCCCCCCACCCCCCTCCCCTCTAGAACCCTCAGTTTGTTTTCCAGAGTCCATCGTCTCTCATGGTTCGTCTCCCCCTCCGATAGCCCCCCTTCCTTCTTCCCCCCCTGCTATCTTCTTCTTCTTCTTTTTTTTAATCCTTAACATATATCGCATTATTTGTTTCAGCGGTACAGATCTGTGATTCAACAGTCTTGCACAATTCACAGCGCTCACTGTAGCACATACCCTCCCCAATGTCTATCACCCAGCCACCCCATCCCTCCCACCCCCACCCTCCAGCAACCCTCAGTTTGTTTCCTGAGATTAAGAATTCCTCATGTCAGTGAGGTCATAGGATACATGTCTTTCTCTGATTGACTTATTTCACTCAGCATAACACCGTCCAGTTCCATCCATATCTTTGCAAATGGCAAGATCTCATTCCTTTTGATGGCTGCATAATATTCCATTGGGTACATATACCACTTCTTCTTTATCCATTCGTCTGACAATGGACATCTTGGCTCTTTCCACAGTTTGGCTATTGTGGACATTGCTGCTATAAACATTGGGGTGCACATACCCCTTCAGATCCCTACATTTGTATCTTTGTGGTAAATACCCTGTAGTGCAATTGCTGGATCGAATGGTAGCTCTATCTTCAACTTTTGGAGGAACCTCCATACTGTTTTCCAGAGTGGTTGCACCAGCTTGCATTCCCACCAACAGTGTAGGAGGGTTCCCCTTTCTCCGCATTCCCACCAACATCTGTCGTTTCCTGACTTGTTAATTTTAGCCATTCTGACTGGTGTGAGGTGGTATCTCATTGAGGGTTTGATTTGGATTTCCCTGGTGCCAAGCGATGTTGAGCACTTTTTCATGTGTCTGTTGGCCATTTGGATGTCTTCCTTGGAAAAATGTCTGTTCATGTCTTCTGCCCATTTCTTGATTGGTTATTTGTTCTTTGGGTGTTGAGTTGGATAAGTTCTTTATAGATTTTGGATACTAGTCCTTTATCTGGTATGTCATTTGCAAATATTTTCTCCCATTCTGTTGGTTGTTTTTTTATTTTGTTGTCTATTTCTTTGGCTGTGCAGAAGTTTTTATCTTGATGAAGTCTCAATAGTTCATTTTTGCCCTTGCTTCCCTTGCTTTTGGCGATGTTTCTAGGAAGAAGTTGCTGCAGCTGAGGTCGCAGAGTTTGCTGCCTGTGTTCTACTTTAGGATTTTGGTGGACCCCTGTCTCACGTTTAGGTCTTTCAACCATTTGGAGTCTATTTTTGTGTGTGGTGTAAGGAAATGGTCCAGTTTCATTCTTCTGCATGTGGCTGGGCAATTTTCCCAACACCATTTGTTGAAGAGACTGTCTTTTTGCCATTGGACATTCTTTCCTGCTTTGTCAAAGATAAGTTGACCATAGAGTTGAGGGTCAATTTCTGGGCTCTCTATTCTCTTCCATTGATCTATGTGTCTGTTTTTGTGCCAGTACCATACTGTCTTGATGATGACAGCTTTGTAATAGAGCCGGAAGTCCGGAATTGTAATGCCGCCAGCTTTGCTTTTCTTTTTCAACTTTCCTCTGGCTATTCGGGGTCCCTTCTGATTCCATACAAATTTTAGGATTATTTGTTCCATTTATTTGAAGAAAGTGGATGGTATTTTGATGGGGATTGCATTCAATGTGTAGATTGTTCTAAGTAGCATTGACATCTTCACAATGTTTGTTCTTCCAGTCCATGAGCATGATACGTTTTTCCATTTCTTTGTGTCTTCCTCAATTTCTTTCATGAGTGTTTTATAGTTTGCTGAGTAGAGATCCTTTACCTATTTGGTTAGATTTATTCCTAGGTATCTTATGGTTTTGGGTGCAATTGTAAATGGGATCGACTCCTTGATTTGTCTCTCTTCTGTCTTGTTGTTGGTGTATAGGAATGCCACTGATTTCTGTGCATTGATTTTATATCCTGTCACTTTACTGAATTCCTGTATGAGTTCTAGCAGTTTTGGGGTGCAGTCTTTTGGGTTTTCCAGATAAAGTATCATATCATCTTAAAGAGTGAGAGTTTGACTATTTGTTCTTTGGGTGTTGAGTTTGATAAGTTCTTTATAGATTTTGGATACTAGCCCTTTATCTGATATGTCATTTGCACATATTTTCTCCCATTCTGTCGGTTGTCTTTTGGTTTTGTGGACTGTTTCTTTTGCTGTGCAAAAGGTTTTTCTCTTGATGAAATCCCAATAGTTCATTTTTGCCCTGGCTTCCCGTGCCTTTGGTGATGTTTCTAGGAAGAAGTTGTTGCGGCTGAGGTCGAAGATGTTTCTACCTTTGTTCTCCTTTAGGATTTTGATGCACTCCTGTCTCACGTTTAGGTCTTTCAACAATTTGGAGTCTATTTTTGTGTGTGGTGTAAGGAAATGATCCAGTTTCTTTCTTCTGCATGTGGCTCTCCAATTTTCCCAACACCATTTGTTGAAGAGACTGTCTTTTTGCCATTGGACATTCTTTCCTGCTTTGTCAAAGATAAGTTGACCATAGAGTTAAGGGTCCATATCTGGGCTCTCGATTCTGTTCCATTGATCTATGTGTCTGTTTTTGTGCCAGTACCATACTGTCTTGATGATGACAGCTTTGTAATAGAGCTGGAAGTCCGCAATTGTGATGCTGCCAGCTTTGCTTTTCTTTTTAAATATTCCTCTCGCTATTCGGGGTCTCTTCTGGTTCCATACAAATTTTAGGATTATTTGTTCCATTTCTTTGAAAAAAGTGGATGGTATTTTGATGGGGATTGCATTGAATGTGTAGATTGCTCTCGGTAGCATTGACATCTTCACAATGTTGGTTCTCCCAATCCATGAGCATGGAACGTTTTTCCATTTCTTTGTGTCTTCTTCAATTTCTTTCCTGAGTATTTTATAGTTTTCTGAGTACAGAGCCTTTGCCTCTTTGGTTAAATTTATTCCTAGGTATCTTATGGTTTTGGGTGCAATTGTGAATGGGATCGGCTCCTTGATTTGTCTCTCTTCTGTCTTGTTGTTGGTGTATAGGAATGCCACTGATTTCTGTGCATTGATTTTATAGCCTGCTACTTGAATGAATTCCTGAATGAGTTCTAGCAGTTTTGGGGTGGAGTCTTTTGGGTTTTCCACATACAGTATCATATCATCTGCAAAGAGTGAGAGTTTGACTTCCTCTTAGCCGATTTGGATGCCTTTGATTTCTTTTTGTTGTCTGATCGCTGTGGCTAGGACTTCTAATACTATGTTGAATAGCAGTGGTGAGAGTGGACATCCCTGCTGCGTTCCTGACCTTAGGGGGAAAGCTCTCAGCCTTTCCCCATTGAGAATGATATTCGCTGTAGGTTTTTTGTAGATGGCTTTTATGATATTGAGGTATGTACCCTCTAACCCTATACTCTGAAGAGTTTTGATCAAGAAAGGATGCTCTACTTTGTCAAATGCTTTTTCTGCATCTATTGAGAGGATCATATGATTCTTGTTCTTTCTTTTGTTAATGTATTGTATCACGTTGATTGATTTGCGGATGTTGAACCAGCCTTGCAGCCCAAGGATAAATCCCCCTTGGTCGTGGTGAATAATCCTTTTAATGTACTGTTGGATCCTTTGGCTAGTATTTTGGTGAGAATTTTTGCATCCATGTTCATCAAGGATATTGGTCTGTAATTCTTTTTGATGGGATCTTTGTCTGGTTTTGGGATCAAGGTAATGGTGGCCACATAATATGAATTTGGAAGTTTTCCTTCCATTTCTATTTTTTGGAACAGTTTCAGGAGAATAGGTATTAATTCTTCTCTAAATGTCTAATAGAATTCCCCTGGGAAGCCATCTGGCCCTGGGCTTTTGTTTGTTGGGAGATTTTTGATGACTGCCTTAATTTCCTTAGTGGTTATAGGTCTGTTCAGGTTTTCTATTTCTTCCTGGTTCAGTTTTGGTAGTTGATACATCTCTAGGAATGCATCCATTTCTTCCAGGTTATCAAATTTGCTGGCATAGAGTTGCTCCTAATATGTTCCTATAATTGTTTGTATTTCTTTGGTGTTGGTTGTGATCTCTCCTCTTTCATTCATGATTTTGTTGATTTGGGTCATTTCTCTTTTCTTTTTGATCAGTCTGGCCAGGGGTTTATCAATCTTGTTAATTCTTTCAAAGAACCAGCTCCTAGTTTCGTTGATCTGTTCTACTGTTCTTTTGGTTTCTAGTTCATTGATTTCTGCTCTGATCTTTGTTATTTCTCTTCTCCTGCTGGGTTTAGGCTTTATTTGCTGTTCTTTCTCCAGCTCCTTTAGGTGTAGGGTTAGATTGTGTATTTGAGAGCTTTCTTGTTTCCTGAGAAAGGCTTGTATTGCTATATACTTTCCTCTCAGGACTGCCTTTGCTGTATCCCAAAGATTTTGGACAGTTGTGTTTTCATTTTCATTGGTTTCCATGAATTTTTTTAATGTTCTTTAATTTCCTGGTTGACCCATTCATTCTTTAGTAGGATGCTCTTTAGCCTCCATGTATTTGAGTTCTTTCCGACTTTCCTCTTGTGGTTGAGTTCTAGTTTCAAAGCATTGTGGTCTGAAAATATGCAGGGAATGATCCCAATCTTTTGGTCCCGGTTGAGACCTGATTTGTGACCTAGGATGTGATCAATTCTGGAGAATGGTCCATGGGCACTAGAGAAGAATGTTTATTCCGTTGCTTTGGGATGGAATGTTCTGAATATATCTGTGAAGTCCATTTGGTACAGTGTGTCATTTAAAGTCTTTATTTCCTTTTTGATCTTTTGCTTAGATGATCTGTCCATTTCAGTCAGGGGTTGTTAAAGTCCCCCACTATTATTGTATTGTTGTCAATGTGTTTCTTTGCTTTTGTTATTAATCGCCTTATATAATTGGCTGCTCCCATGTTCGGGGCATAGATATTTACAATTGTTAGATCTTCTTGTTGGATAGACCCTTTAAGTAGGATAGAGTGTCCTTCCTCATCTCTTATTACAGTCTTTGTTTTAAAATCTAGTTTGTCTGATAGAAGGATTGCCACCCCAGCTTTCTTTTGGTGTCCATTAGCATGGTAAATGGTTTTCCACTGCCTTGCTTTCAATCTGGCGGTGTCTTTGGGTCTAAAATGAGTCTCTTGCAGACAGCATATGGATGGGTCTTGTTTTTTAATCCAATCTGATAGTCTGTGTCTTTTGATTGGGGCATTTAGCCCATTTACATTCAGGGTAACTATTGAAAGGTATGAATTTAGTGCCATTGTATTGCCTGTAAGGTGACTGTTACTGTATGTTGTCTGTGTTCCTTTCTGATCTTTGCTGCTTTTAGGCTCTCTCTCTTTGCTTAGAGAACCCCTTTCAATATTTCTTGGAGGGCTGGTTTCGTGTTTGCAAATTCCTTTAGTTTTTGTTTGTTCTGGAAGCTTTTGATCTCTCCTTCTATTTTCAATGACAGCCTAGCTGGATATAGTATTCTTGGCTGCATATTTTTCTCGTTTAGTGCTCTGAAGATATCTTGCCAGTCCTTTCTGGCCTGCCAGGTCTCTGTGGATAGGTCTGTTGCCAATCTAATGTTTCTAGCATTGTAGGTTACATATCTATTCTCCCGAGCTGCTTTCAGGATTTTCTCTTTGTCTCTGAGACTCGTAAGTTTTACTCTTAGATGTTGGGGTGTTGACCTATTTTTATTGATTTTGAGAGGGGTTCTCTGTGCCTCCTGGATTTTGATGCCTGTTTCCTTCCTCACATTAGGGAAGTTCTCTGCTATTATTTGCTCCAATATACCTTCTGCCCCTCTCTCTCTTTCTTCTTCTTCTGGGATCCCAATTATTCTAATGTTGCTTCGTCTTATCGAATCACTTATCTCTCTAATTCTGCCCTCGTGATCCTGTAGTTGTTTCTCCCTTTTCTTCTCAGCCTCTTTATTTTCCATCATTTGGTCTTCTATATCACTGATTCTCTCTTCTGCTTCATTATCCTAGCATTTAGTGCCCCCATTTTTGATTGCACCTCTTCAATAGCCTTTTTGATTTCGACTTGGTTAGATTTTAGTTCTTTTATTTCTCCAGAAAGGGTTTCTCTAATAACTTCCACTCTTTTTTCAAGCCCAGCTAGTATCTTTAAAGTCATGATTCTGAACTCTAGGTCCGACATCGTACTAATGTCCGTATTGAGTAGGTCCCTGGCTGACGGTACTACCTCTAGTTCTTTTTGCTGAGGTGATTTTTTTCGTCTTGTCATTTTGTCCAGAGGAGAATAGATGAATGAGAGAACAAAATGCTAACAGGTTTACAACGTCCCCAGCAAATATACTGTATACAAATCAGAAAAGACCTGAAACCAGGGGAAAAGAAAGGGGAAGAAAGAAAAAAGAAAGAGAAAAAAAAAAGAAAAGAAAAAAAAGATAAAAACAAAAACAGAACAATATAAAAAAAGCAGAAGATGATCAAATATGATCAGGCTAGTGCATAGATCAGTGCCACACACTAGATTTTGGGCGTATTTTGGTCTGTTTGAAAAAAGTGCCTCCTAAAGTTTTACAGGAAGAAAGACATATATGTACAAAATAAGGGTTGATACAATGAAGGGAGAGAAGATGACTGTAAAGCTGAAAATTATAAAATATTTTATAAAAGGACTTGATAAGATAAGAAGTTGTTTGAAAAAAGAAAGATTTAAAAAAAAAAAGGAAAAAGGGAGAGAATGTGATCAGGCAGGAGACTAGAACAGAACCATACACTATTGATTTAGGGTATATTTTTATGTGTTAGAAGAAACTGTATCTCAAAATTTTAAAGAGAGAACAACTTATATATATATATGCCAAAAATAAGGGTAACTACCATGAAGGGATAAAATATGACTCTAAAAATGAAAAATAAAAAATGTTTTTTTTTTAAAGAAGAGATTGATAAGATGTTGTTTGAAAAATGGAAAAAGAAAAGGAAAAAAAAAACCGTTAACAAAAATTAACTTTGATGAACTAATGAATCATGGTAAAAAAAGCCATGAATTCTATGTGCAGTATTCCCCTAGCGCTGGAGTTCTCCCGTTCTCCTTGATCGGTAAACTTGGTCTTGGCTTGCTGGCTGTTCGTGCTGATCTTCTGGGGGAGGGGCCTGTTGCCGTGGTTTCCAAACGTCTTTGCTGGAGGCGGAATTGCCCCACCCTTGTCGGACCGGTCTAAGCAAGCTGCTCGGGTTTGATCTCAGGAGCTTTTGTTCCCTGCAAGCTCTCCGTATAGCCTTGGAGGACCAGGGCAAAAATGGTGGCCTCCCAATCTCCACCCGGAGGAGCTGAGAACTCGGGGCCCCGCTCCTCAGTGCGCCCCAGAGAAAAGCAGTCACTCCCTTGTCCCTGGTCTCCGGCCGCTCTCCGTGCTCACCCGGTCTGTGACCGAGCGTTGGTATCTCTGGCAGCCGACCCCGTGTGGAGTCTCCAAACCCAGCAGATCCCTGCGGTGCGTTCCCGTCCCTCTCCTCCCCGGGAAGGAAGGGGAGTCTCCCCGGATTTGCCGCTTGTTGGGTCCCTGCTGCAGGAGCAGTGGCCCGACTGGGCCGCGGATCCCAGTTTATGGCAACCCCAAGCTGAGAGCCCGCACCTCGGCTCCGTCTCTGCAGCCGGCTTCCCCGCTCCGATACCTGGGAGCTCTGCCGTACTCAGGCTCCCCTAGTCTTTCTGTGACCCCAAGGGTCCTGAGACCACACTGTCCCGGGAGGATTCCACCCCCTGCGTAGCCACTGCAGCGACATCCCTCCGCGGAGCCAACTTCTAAAATTTCCGATTTTGTGCTCCGCGGCTCTAGCACTTGCCAGAAGCGGCCGGCGGAGGCCCCTCCCCCGCCGTCTATCCTCCCGAATATCGCCTCGGATTCACTTCTCCGCACGTCCTACCTTCCAGTAAGTGGTCGCTTCCCTGTTCAGAGAGTTTTTGCTACTCTCCTCTTCGATCTCCTGTTGAGTTCATAGGTGTTTAGAATGGTTTGATCCCTATTCAGCTGAATTCCTGAGACCAGACGAAATCTAGGTCTCCTACTCCTCCGCCATCTTGCTCCGCCTCTTGCCGCTTATATTGTTTCTTAAATCCATATCTGAGTGAAGTCATACAACATTTGTCTTTCTTTGACTGACTGATTTCACTTAGCATGATACCCTCTAGATCCATCCACGTTGTTGCAAATGGCAAGATTATATTCTTTTTTTTTATGGCTGAGCAATATTCCATTGTATATGTATACCACATCTTCTTTATCCATTCATCTGTCAATTATAGTGTCTTAGGCTTTCTAATAATTGTCTTCACATAAGTTCATCTTTTATTTATAGCCTTATCAAAATATAGTTGATTACAAAATATTGCACATATCTGATATATACATGTCGGTAAGTTTGTGCATATGCCTTCACCTGTGGTATCATTGCTATAATCAAGGTAACAAACATATCTGTCACCTCCCAAACTTTCCTTGTATTGTTCTGAGTGTTTTTCTGTGTGTGTGTGTGTGTGTTAAGAATACTCACAATTTATCCTCCTAACATATTTTAAAGTGTACTATACCGTATTATTAACTATACCTAGTATGTTATATACCAGATCTCTATATATTATTCAACCTGCACAACAGAAACTTTATACCCATTGAGCAAAAATTCCCTATTACCTCTCTTCCCAGCCACGGACAACCTACATCCTATTCTCTGCTTCTGTGAGTTTGATGATTTTACATACTTTAACCAAGTGGAATCATTCAGAATTTGTACTTCTGTGTCTGACTTATTTCACTTAGCATAATGTCCTCCAATTTCATTCATGTTGTCCCAGATGGCAGGATTTCTATACAGTATTTTAATGTATTTTAGGTTTACTGTCATTAATAATGATATTCTCCCAAATTATATCTCTGATATTGCTATTAAAATAGGAAGGATTTTTATTTTTTTGTATTTATAAACTATGGGCATTTTTGGATTTTATTAATAATTTTAAGTTTTTCTATAATATTTACATACTTTCTCCAAATAATATCAATTTACAACACCTACTTATCTTTAGGTCTTTTTACATTGGTATGAAATTCAATACTGCTCAAATTTATAGTAAGAGTTCTTCATTTCTTTCAAAAGTATAATCCTGGAGTTTTGTAATTTTATAAGATGTTCACCATAATTTAGGATATATAAAAATATTTTTATCAACTTAACTTACTTTTTTTTTTATTCCTAGATACCTTAGAAGGTCTTTTAAAGGCATAAGTGTTTCATGATTAACAGTTAAGAAAAAGGGGCACCCAGGTGGCTCAGTCGTTAAATGTCTGCCTTCGGCTCAGGTCATGATCCCAGGGTCCTGGGATCGAGCCCTGCATCGGGCTCCCTGCTCAGGGGAAAGCCTGCTTCTCCCTCTCCCACTCCCCCTACTTGTGTTCCCTATCTCACTGTGTCTCTTTCTGTCAAATAAATAAAATCTTTAAAAAAAACAATTCAGAAAAAATAATGTTAAATCGGATCTCCGTATTCCCTAATAAATTTCTTTTTATAAAAGTTTTAATTTAAATTTTAGTTACTTAACATACAATGTAATATTAGTTTTAGATGTACAATTTAGTGATTCTAATATTTGCTTTTTTTTTTAAAGTAAGCTCTACACCCAACATGAGGCTTGAACTCATGATCCCAAGATCAAGAGTCTCATGCTCTAGTAACTAAGCCAGCCAGGTACCTACATTCCCTAATAAATTTCAATGTTTAATGTTAGGTGTGGAGCAAGAGACCATACAATTTATCAGAATAAAATAAATAAAAAACATAGATGATATAAATTTATATATGAAGATATATAATCTTTGAAAGTAATTCTCTCCAAATAAAAAGTCTAGAAATAAGAGAAGAGAAGAGAAATAAGAGAAGAAAAGACAATAACGGGGCCATAAATTGAAAAAAATTGTTAATGATAAAATGTGCCACGCAGAAAATTAGAATAGAAAAAATAATAAAAAAGAATGAAATCTTGACTTTTGCAACAACATGGATGGAACTAGAGGGTATTATGCTAAGCAAAATAACTCAGTTAGACAAAGATAAATATCATGATTTCACTCATATGTGGAATTTGAGAAATGAAACCGTGATGTATATGGGGGAAGGGAAGGAAAAATAAATAAGATGAAAATGGAGAGGAAGGCAAGCCATGAGAGACTCTTAACTCTACAGAACAAACTGAGGGTTGCTGGAGGGAGGTGGGTGGGGGATGGACTAGATGAGTGATGGGCATTAAGGAGGGCACTTGATGGAATGAGCACTGGGTGTTATATGTAAGTGATGAATCACTAATTCTACTCCTGAAACCAATACTACACTATATATTAACTATCTTGAATTTAAATCAAATCTTGGAAGAAAAAAAATTTATGACAATTTGAAAGACTAAAAAAAAGAAAAAAGAAAGTCTATTTCAACTGTTGTTTATCAACACCTGGGAAATTACAACTAAACAATTCAAGGAGAAAAAGACATAAGGGACTTTAAGTATGGAAAACACAACTATTTTTCACCGAAGATAATGGATTGGCTGCAGGTAGTGAATTGGCAGCTGAAAACCTCTGAACTGAGTATGATTTTAGTAACGTGGTTGATATAAAACACATATGTAAAACCCAGGAGCCATTTTAAAGTAACATTCAGAGGCATGAAAGTACATTTGGTGTGTTTAGCAATCATTGCTTCTATTTCATTCCAAAATGTTTTCATTACCATGGGAACTCTGAACTATTTTTGTAACTTTTCTGTAAATGTAACATTATTCAAAAATAAAAATTAGCAAAAAGAAAAAAGTGGGCGCAAGAGAAAAAAACCCTAGCAGTGTTCATATGTGCAGTTATATTACTTAGAAAATAGATCACAGGGCCACCTGGGTGGCTCAGTCAGTTAAACACCCAACTCTTGATCTCAGTTCAGGTCTCCATCTGGGCGGGGGTCGTGAGTTCAAACCCCCTGTTGGTCCCCACGCTGGGCACGGAGCCTACTTAGAAAAAAAATAGATCACAATTGTTTCACATGTTAACACAAATATAAATCTGGAATAGGGACTGGAAACTTGCAAATACACAGTAAATGAGAATGATGCATTTGTTAAATTAGCTAAAATTTCTTGAGGACCTCCATGTGTCAAACACTTGTGCCTTAGCTTATTTTAACATCATTACTATATATATATATTTTAAGATTTTTATTTATTTATTTGACAGAGAGAGACATAACGAGGGAGGGAACACAAGGAGGGAGAGTGGGAGAGGGAGAAGCAGGCCTTCCACCGAGCAGGGAGCCGGATGCGGGGCTCGATCCCAGGATCCTGGGATCATGACCTGAGCCGAAGGCAGACGCTTAATGACTGAGCCACCCAGGCGCCCCTCATTACTATATTTTTATTTCACAAATGAATATGTGTTTGCAGTAACGCAGCGATAATAATAAACAGGGGTAGATGCTCACTAGGCGATAGAGACAATAAAAAACCCTGTCGAGCATCATCTCCCTTAATTTAATCCTCATGTTAACCTTCTGAAGTGGGTACTACTCTTCTCCTAGTTTTACAAATGTGGAAGCTGAGGCACAGAACATTACGTAACTTAATAGATCAGAGCATGTATGAACGGACTCGTAAGCGCTAACAGCGTGGAATCCCAGGGAACGTTTCTCGCTTGAATGAGTAAGTGAAGATTATCCAGATGAAAGAAGACAGGAGTGTCTTTGATAGAAGAGAACAAAGGTGTTTGTAATGGCTCCCAAAAAACTGAGAGGAGGAGAAAATTGAGAGACACGGGAATGGAATTGTGTAGACTGTTTTAAGTAAGTGGACTCTCACCAGCATCTTATTCCCATTTGTACTGCCCAAAATGCATCCTCTGAGAGCTTTGCCTGCCCCCATACCTTTTTCCCACAGCAGACACTCTGATGGCATTGGGGCATCTCTAGTTCTGTATGTCCTTTATTCCCTGGCGGATGGATATTCAACTCAGCTCCAGGGAAGGACAAGGAGGTGGTGTCAGGTACCTATTCTCCAAAAGGGTGCAGCTGAACTTCCTCCTTCCAGGAGAGTTGAGCTGTAGATGAGATGAGGACATTGCATATTTACTATTTATAGGTCCTCGGAGGTTGGATTCTGACAATTCTCATTAAATTAATTGTGCTGTTATTACTCTATTCTCTGAACAACTTGTTTCCCATGAGTGAGGGAACCAAAATGGAAAAGAACTTCTCTTCTGCTGGGTTTGTCCTCTTGGGAGTGTCTCGGATGTTGCATACATGTATACCACCCTATGGCCCCCCTAAGTCATGGTGTTCTTTTCTCCATGTGCCTGACCTTCATTGTCTTCTTTTGTGTCAACATTTGACATGGAACTTCTTTGTCTATCAAAGGCAGAAGCAGGTGTATTTTTCAAGACTCCATGAGTCCCAAGCACTTTGACTAGGGATTGTGAACAGGGATCTGAACCACATGTAACTCCCAACAAATGTTGGGTAGTTACACAGAGGAAAGGTGGAGATTGGCCCTTGTGTTGGGTGGAGGGTAATAAAAAAAAGCTCATTATTTGGCTGCACATGTAGAATTTTCTTTGCTAAAGTCCCCCAGGTCCACTTAGTTTTTTCATCTGGAGTAAACACATTCGTGTCTTTAAGCTTACATGGCAGAATTTTTCAGGCTATATACCCAGGTAGGTTATTCAGAGCATTCTTTCCCAGGAGGAAATATTAGAGCAGAGGTTGGCAAACATTTTTGTAAAGGGCCAGATAGTAAATATTTGGGGCATTGTGGGCTATATGTTCTCTGTGGCAATTACTTATGTACCATGGTGCATAAGCATGTATAGACCGTATGTGCACAGGCGGGCGTGGCTGTGGGTATGAATGTCCTGTGGTTGCTGTAACAATTTACCAAGAGCTGGGTGAATTAAAGCAATAGGCATGTATTCTGTCACAGTTCTGGGAGGCCAGAATTCTGAAATCAGGGCTCAGAACCGCTGTGCTACGTTCTGAGGCTCTAAGGGGAAGTCTATTCCTTGCCTTTCCTGCTTTTAGTGACTCCAAGCATTTCTGGGCTTTGTGGATGCATCATTCCAATCTCCACCTCTGTAGCTGCATGGTCTCCTCATCTCTATGTACCTCTTGCCTTTGTGTCTCCTTATAAGCACATCCGTCACTGGATATAGGATCCATCTGGGTAATCCAGGGCGATTGCATCTCGAGATCCTCAATTATATCTGTAAAGACCCCTTTTCCAAATAAGGTCACATTCACAGGTACTAGAGTTGGGATGTGGCATATCGTTTTGGGGGCCACCATTCACCCCACTACACTGTGTTCCAGTAAAACATTTTCATAAAAAAAAAAATGCTGTGGTTTGCATTTTGTGTATGGGCAGTGGTTTGCTTCCCCTCTTAGTAGATTTAGACATATGGAGCTGATAATCTTAGAGAACATTTTAAAATTAAAGAAAAATGAAATATGGCTTATTTTATGCTAGCGGGGTTCACCTACTAGACATCAGTGATGTCTACATCATTCAGACCGTGGCTTATTTAACTCTCTCCAGACTGTGGCTTACTTAACTGTCAGACCCATCCACTCTCCTGACCCTCTTTCCAACAGAGCTGCCGCCTATGCCAATGTACCCCATTAAAGTCAACATAAAGAACTTCAAATCTTAGCTCTCGGAGAGGGCGGAGTGGAGACCCTGCCAGGAGCTGTCCTTTGGTTCTTGTGCTGATGACGCCAACAGCCTGACAAGCAATTCTCTTACTAAAGATGCCTGAGAGTAGCCCTTCTGGACCACCAGAGCCTAGAGCAAAGAACACAGATTTCCTGGGTTAAATTATGGCAGCCTTGACCAGAGTGTGGGAGGAGAGAGGAGGGACTAGGCTGTGTAAGCCTGGTCCCTTCTACCTAACTGGTAAGATGAGTCATTCTCCATTACTGGGTAAGTGGGAGGCCAGAGAGTAATGAGTAAGAGACCAGCATGTGGTAATTTCGTCTCTGGCCTTTGACTGGAAGGTGCCCAGGTGTGCCAGAGACTGCTCAACGCGCGGGTCTGAATCAGGAGTGAATTTTGCCGTGCTTAGTGCTCAGGAATGGGTTCCTCTTTGGTTTTCCCGGGAAGACCAGGTGAGCACTATTTTCTTGGGTGCACTCTGTAATTTCCCAGTGGTTCAGCTTGTCTTTCCTCTCTGATGCCTTAGGTTTCCAGAAGCTCAGAAGGAAACCAATTTCCCCTCTATTTCCCCATGCGTTCATTTTAGCTCAGGGATGGCCCCATGCAGCGCGGGATGAGGATTAGGAAAGCAGTGTCCTGGAGGTACAAAATGTAAGCTGTGTCTCCTTGTGTTGTCCTGGGCTCCTTCCCTTAGTCCGGGCCCCTCCGCACTGATTCTTGGCCAGAAGCCCTTTCCTTGGTAGCCAGATTTTTCCTTTTTGGCTTTCCCTGAAGTTCAGAGGTATCCCTGCAGGTGGAGTGCGCTCCCCTTCCTCTGGCGTCCTGTGTTTCCTCCTGGTTCAGGTGTAGCATCTCCAGTGGCTGCATCTTCCTCTGGGTGGAGGCGCACATCTTTCCCTGGTCGCTTTCCTTTGCTTCCCTCTTGTTTCAGCCATACTCGGTGTCCCCAGGCCTCTCGCCGGCTCAGCCACACACTTTCAACTTTGTTTCTTTTCCTGGTCTCCCCTCGGCATAGCGCTGCACTGTTCCCCTGCAGGGGGGGAGCAGGTCAGCCTCTGGCTGAACACCTGCAGATTTCCTCCAGCCCCCAGGTGACCCGGCTGGGCCTGTCCTTTCAGTGGTGCTGGATTCCTCTTGGCTCTGCAGCATGTGGCAAAGTCCGAGCATCCCACCTAGCGCTGCTTCCCCTCCGTGCAGGACACGCACATTTGCACATTTGTGCTGCATCCTCAAGGTGTTTACCCCCAGAGAGAGACCTGGGCATGTTTCCCCACAAATTCCTCCGCAGATCTGTGTTTCCTACTTGGGTTCCCTGCGGCACAACCCGGCGCTCTTTCCTCTGGCATTCCATTTGACAGGAGTATCTTAAACCAAAATTCTCCATTTCTGTCCCTCCTCCCCTCTGCCCCCCATCAAGCCTCTATTCCTGACTCCCAACTTGGCCTTAGCTTATGTAGGAAATATCAAAAGCCTTAATGATTTCCGCATCCCTCTGAATGTGGTATATCTGCTAAAAACACTAGCAATCACAGATTATGTTACCCAAGAATTTGTCCCAGACAAAATTTTTAAAAGATTTTATTTGTAGGGCTCCTGGGTAGCTCAGTCGGTTAAGTGTCTGCCTTCTGCTGAGGTCACAATCCCAGGGTTCTGGGATCGAGTCCCATAACTGGCTCCCTGCTCAGTGGAGAGTCATCTTCTCCCTCTATCCCTGCCCCCTGCTTGTGATCTCTGTCTCTCTCTCTCTCTCTCTCACACTCGCTCTCTCCAATAAATAAAAAATAAAAGCTTAAAAAAATTTTAATTTTAAGTAATCTCTATACCCAAGATGGGGCTCAAAGTCACAATCCCGAGATCAAGAGTTGCATGCTCTTCCAGCTGAGCCAGCCAGACACCCCCTGGACAACTTACAGTGTACTTTTACTATCTCATATCTAAAATATGGATTTCAGTCCATAAATCATTCATATAGTCATTGTTATTCCTTACAAATAAATGTTTAAACATTATCGAGGAACAAATTACTACAATATTATAAAATACGTTCTGTGATGAGTTTACAGATTTTTTTTAAATTTTATTATGTTATGTTAGTCACCATACAATTCATCATTCGTTTTTGATGTAGTTATCCACGATCCATTGTTTTCATATAACACCCTGTGCTCCAGGCAGTACGTGCCCTCCTTAATACCCATCACCAGGTTTTTAATTTTTCATTTTAGAGACATAATCCAGGCCCTGCTTTAATACTCTGTGGCAGAAGGGAATATTCTCACCAGGAATTGCTATGCTCTCTTGCACATTGGGGAATTATGAGGGAATTCTCCCACTTGAGAGCTAAGTTCTTTCCGTCTTTAGGCTACGTTAAGTCAGCATATTTATTTACACTGTCTTGGGTTGTGTACTCCATTTTTGTGAAGACCAGCTCTATTCCTGCAGACCTACCAAACATTGCAAGAGGACTTGGCTGATGGGAAGGTGTGCACCATTGCGGGCACATCAGGGCAGTGGGCAGTGAGCCAGAGGGGGTGGGGGTAGACTGACGGAGTGGGCCTCATCTCTCCTCTCAGCCAAAGCATCTGAGCAAACTCCCAAGGAGATACTTCCATCCTGGGAATTGAACATCCCTTATGTTTTAGCAGAACTAATCCAGAAAATGATGACATATTAATCATGGAAAAGGAAGATTTCTGAGAATCCTATGGGTTATCTGAGATACTGGAGATTTCCTTGTATTAGTTTTCTCTTGATGCATAAAGTGGCTCAGTTGGTTAAGTGACCAATTCTTGATTTTGGCTCAGGTCATGATCTCAGGGTTGTGAGATTGAGCCTTGCATTGGGGTTGGTGCTGAGCATGGAGTCTGCTTAAGATTCTCTCTCATGGGGTGCCTGGGTGGCTCAGTTGGTTAAGTGCCTGCCTTCAGCTTGGGTCATGATCCTGGGGTCCTGGGATCGAGCCCCGTGTCGGGCTCCCTGCTCAGTGGGGAATCTGCTTCTCCCTTTTCTATCTCTCCCTCTGTCACCAGTTCTCATGCTCTCTCTCTCTCAATAAATAAAATCTTTTCTTAAAAAAAGATTCTCTCTCTCTCTCCCTCTGCCCCTCCACCACTATCTCTCTCGTGGGCTCTCTCTCATAATATATATATAAACAGTTCCCAAAGTAAGTGACTTAAAACACCAATCACCATTTATTATTCAACACTGTTTCTTTGCGTCAGGTTTTCAGGAGTGATTTCACTGGGAGTTCTGGTCTGAAGTTAGTCATGGCCTTGCAGTTCAAATGTTGGCTGGTGCTGCCAACACTGGAAACTCCAGCGTGGGCAGGAGGATCTGCTTTTAGCTGTTGGCAGGAAGCCTCAGCTCCTGACCATGTGAGCTTCTCCAGGGCTGATTGAGTGTCGGCACAACAGGGCTGTTAACATCCCCCAGAGACAGCAAGGCAGTGGAGGGTATAGGGCAAAGCTTTCATGTCATTTGTAATCTATCCTGGGAGGTCACACTGCCGTTTCCGTCATATCCTATTGGTTTCAAAGGTCAGCCCTATTCAGTGTGGGAGGAAAATCCATGGGTGTGTGTGTGAATATCAGGTGGTGGGAATCACTGGAGACCATCCTGGATTTGGCTCCCCTGAGTACACCCCTGCAGATCTAATTATGGGAATGATGGATGTCAAAATGGAAAGAGAGATCAGAACTGCCTGGACCGTGCAGAGGCAGGATTGTCTACAAAAAAGTCTTTGGGGAGCGATTGGTTAAAATGAATAAAAACAAATCATTTTCAAGGTCATCCCAGGCTTTGAGGGAATAGAACAGAGTTTTCTCTGGTATATGAAAGTCTGATCCTATCGTATGAATACAGCACATTTAGTTACTCATTCATCAGCCACGAAGAAGAATGAAGCACTGGCTCAAGCTACAACATGGATGAATCTTGCCAACATCATGCTGAGTGAAAGAATCCAGACAGAAAAGGCATATACTATGTGATTCCACTTCTATGAAATATCCAGAACGCGCAAAGCACAGAGACAGAAAGCCGATTTGTGGTTTCCGAGGACTGGGGTGGTGGGGGGACAGAAATGGGGCATAGCTGCTTATGGTTGAAGGGTCTTTCTTGGGGTGATAAAAATGTCCTGAAACTAGGGCAGTGGAGATGGTGGCACAAGATTGTCAATATATGTAATGCCCCTGATGATACACTTTAAACTGATTAAAATAGTAAATTTATGCTGTGTTTATTTTGTAAAAAATGCCTGGCCCCTCTGATGTCACACAATAATTATAATGGTGATAACAACTGGAAAATGCGAGTCATTGAACTGCCACCTGAATTGACTGCCATAGACGGTGGCAGACCACACTGGTCCTCTCGTGGCAAATGTTGTCAATGTCAGGGTCAGTGGTGCATGGCTGTGCTCTCTTGGTGTGGACCACCTCTGTGGTCCTCTCCTCCTGATTCAGCCCCATCTTAGCCCCTTCCAGCCCTGCAGAAACTTCATCATCATGAGTCCTCCATCTGTCCTCTGACATAGGTTGTCCGCAGAAGACATTATGTGGTATTATCTGACCTCTCACCCTAGCTAGCTTCCAACCCGAGGATGTTCAGGTCAGCCTTCTTTGCCTCTCTTTGGGTCTTCGGAAACCTTGTGACTCTTTTATGTGACCATTGGAGCCCCCATAGGAGCCAAGGAGGCTGAGATTGAAACCTAGTGTCCCTCTCAGGTTGATCACACTGCACAGACATTCCACCCCTACTATAGTAACCCCATTTTATGCAGGGCCAAACTATGCAACCATAATTCCCAAGATTCCTGAACAAGAGATGAGAGACATAAGCCCCCATAAATTTCTTTTCAGCCTTTAGGACACTCCCTTGGGATCTTGCACCTGGAAATTTTTCATATGTTCTCTTCCGCTTTGGAAGACATTCTCCTTGAAAGACCTAAATGTGAGACAGGAAACCATCAAAATCCTATAGAAGAGCACAGGCAGCAGCCACTTTGACCTCGGCTGGTGCAACTCCTTACTTGACACGTCACTGGAAGCAAGGGAAACAAAACACAAATGAACTATTGGGACGTCATCAAGGTAAAAAGCTTCTGCACAGCAAAGGAAACAATCAACCAAACTAAAAAACAGCCTACGGAATGGGAGAAGATATTTGCAAATGATACAGCTGTTAAAGGGTTAGTATCCAAAATCTATAAAGAACTTATCAAACTCAACACCCCAAACCCAAATGATCCAGTTAAGAAATGGACAGAAGACATGAATGGACATTTTTCCAAAGAAGACATCCAGATGGCTAGCAGACACATGAAAAGATGCTCAACATCACTCATCATCAGGGAAGTTCAAATCAAAACCATGATAACATTTCACCTCACATCTGTCAGAATGGTTAAAATCATCAACACAAGAAATAACAGGTGTTGGTGAGGATGCAGAGAAAGGTGAACCCTCTTGCTCTGTTGGTGGGAATGCAAACTGGTACAGCCACTCTGGAAAACAGTATGGGGGTTCCTCAGAAAGTTAAAAATATTAGGTATTTACCCAAAAGATACAAATGTAGGGATCCAAGGGGCACCTGCAAACTCATGTTTATAGCAGCAATGTCCACAATAGGCAAACTATGGAAAGAGCCCAGATGTACATTGACAGATGAATGGATAAAGAAGATGTGGTGTGTATGTATGTATATGTATATATATATATATATACACACACACATATATGCACAGTGGAATACTACTCAGCCAACAGAAAATGAAATCTTGCCATTTGCAATGATGTGGATGGAACTAGAGGGTCTTATGCTAAGCAAAGTAAGTTAATCAATTATATATCTCACTGATATGTGGAATTTAAGAAAAAAGGCAGAAGACCATAGGGAAAGAGAAGGAAAAAATGAAACAAGAAACCAGAGAGGGAGATAATCCATAAGAGACTCTTATTTTATTTTATTTTATTATGGTATGTTAATCACCATACATTACATCATTAGTTTTTGATATATTGTTCCATGATTTATTGTTTGCGTTTAACACCCAGTGCTCCACGCAGAACGTGCCCTCCTTAATACCCATCACCAGGCTAACCCATCCTCCCAACCCCCTCCCCTCTAGAACCCTCAGTTTGTTTTTCAGAGTCCATCGTCTCTCATGGTTCATCTCCCCTTCCGATTTCCCCCCCTTTATTCTTCAACTCCTGCTATCTTCTTCTTTTTTTTTCCTTAACATATATCGCATTACTTGTTTCAGAGGTACAGACCTGTGATTCAACAGTCTTACACAATTCACAGCGCTCACCATAGCACATACCCTCCCCAATGTCTATCACCCAGCCACCCCATCCCTCCCACCCCCCACCACTCAGCAACCCTCAGTTTGTTTCCTGAGATTAAGAATTCCTCATATCAGTGAGGTCATATGATACATGTCTTTCTCTGATTGACTTATTTCGCTCAGCATAACACCCTCCAGTTCTATCCATGTCGTTGGAAATGGCAAGATCTCATTCGTTTTGATGGCTACATAATATTCCATTGTGTATCTATACCACTTCTTTGTCCACTCATCTGTCAAAGGACATCTTGGCTCTTTCCACACTTTGGCTATTGTGGACATTGCTGCTATAAACATTGGGGTTCATGTCCCCCTTCGGATCCCTACATTTGTATCTTCGGGGTAAATACTCAGTAGTGCAATTGCTGGATCGTATGGTAGCTCTATTTTCAACTTTTTGAGGAACCTCCATACTGTTTTCCAGAGTGGTTGCACCAGCTTGCATTCCCACCAACAGTGTAGGAGGGTTCCCCTTTCTCCACATCCCCGTCAACATCTGTCGTTCCCTGACTTGTTAATTTTAGCCATTGAGGTTTTGATTTGGATTTCCCTGATGTCGAGCAATGTTGAGCACTTTTTTATGTGTCTTTTGGTCATTTGGATGTCTTCTTTGGAAAAATGTTCGTTCATGTCTTCTGCCCATTTCTTGATTGGATCATTTGCTCTTCGGGTGTTGAGTTTAAGAAGTTCTTTACAGATTTTGGATACTAGCCCTTTATCTGATATGTCATTTGCAAATATCTTCTCCCATTCTGTCGGTTGTCTTTTGGTTTTGTGGACTGTTTCTTTTGCCGTGCAAAAGATTTTTATCTTGATGAGGTCCCAATAGTTCATTTTTGCCCTTGCTTCCCTTGCCTTTGGCGATGTTTCTAGGAAGAAACTGCTGTGGCTGTGATCAAAGAGGTTGCTGCTTGTGTTCTCCTTTAGGATTTTGATGGACTCCTGTCTCACATTTAGGTCTTTCCACCATTTGGATTCTATTTTTGTGTGTGGTGTAAGGAAATGGTCCAGTTTCATTCTTCTGCATGGGGCTGTCCAATTTTCCCAACACCACTTGTTGAAGAGACTGTCTTTTTTCCATTGGACATTCTTTCCTGCTTTGTCGAAGATTAGTTGACCATAGAGTTGAGGGTCCATTTCTGGGCTCTCTATTCTGTTCCATTGATCTATGTGTCTGTTTTTGTGCCAGTACCGTACTATCTTGATGATGACAGCTTTGTAATAGAGCCAGAAGTCCGGAATTGTGATACGACCAGCTTTTCTTTTCCTTCTTTCTTTTTTTAAAGATTTTGTTTATTTATTTGACAGAGAGAGACTCAGCGAGAGAGGGTACGTAAGCAGGGGGAGTGGGAGAGGGAGAAGCAGGCTTCCCGCGGAGCATGGAGTCCGATGCGGGGCTTGATCCCAGGACTCTGGGATCCTGACCTGAGCCGAAGGCAGATGCCTAACAACTGAGCCACCCAGGGAACCCAGCTTTTCTTTTCTTTTTCAACATTCCTCTGGCTGTTTGGGGTCTTTTCTGGTTCCATACAAATTTTAGGATTATTTGTTCCATTTCTTTGAAAAAAGTGGATGGTATTTTGATGGGGATTGCATTGAATGTGTAGATTGCTCTAGGTAGCATTGACATCTTCACAATGTTGATTCTCTAAATCCATGAGCATGGGACGTTTTTCCCTTTCTTTGTGTCTTCTTCAATTTCTTTCATGAGTATTTTATAGTTTTCTGAGTACAGATCCTTTGCCTCTTTGGTTAAATTTATTCCTAGGTATCTTATGGTTTTGGGTACAATTGTAAATGGGATCGACTCCTTGATTTGTCTCCCTTCTGTCTTGTTGTTGGTGTATAGGAATGCCACTGATTTCTGGGCATTGATTTTATATCCTGCTACTTGACTGAATTCCTGTATGAGTTCTAGCAGTTTGGGGGTGGAGTCTTTTGGGTTTTCCAGATAAAGTATCATATCATCTGCAAAGAGTGAGAGTTTGACTTCTTTGCAGATTTGGATGCCTTTGATTTCTTTTTGTTGTCTGAATGCTGTAGCTAGGACTTCTAATACTATGTTGAATAGCAGTGGTGAGAGTGGACATCCCTGCCGTGTTCCTGACCTTAGGGGGAAAGCTCTCAGTTTTTCCCCATTGAGAATGAATTTCGCTGTGGGGTTTTCATAGATGGCTTTTATGATATTGAGGTATGTACCCTTTATGCCTATAGTCTGAAGAGCTTTGGTCAAGAAAGGATGTTGTATTTTGTCAAATCCATTCTCTGCATCTACTGAGAACATCATCTGGCTCTTGTTCTTTCTTTTATTAATGTATTCTATCACATTGCTTTGTGGATGTTGAACCAACCTTGCAGCCCAAGGATAAATCCCACTTGGTCGTGGTGAATAATCCTTTTAATGTACTGTTGGATCCTATTGCCTAGTATTTTGGTGAGAATTTTTGCATCTGTGTTCATCAAGGATATTGGTCTGTTATTCTCCTTTTTGATGGCGTCTTTGTCTGGTTTGGGGATCAAGGTAATGCCGGCCTCATAAAATGAGTTCGGAAGTTTTCCTTCCATTTCTATTTTCTGGAACAGTTTCAGAACAATAGGTATTAATTCTTCTTTAAATGTTTGGTAGTATTCCCCTGGGACGCCTTGTGGCCCTGGGCTCTTTTTGTTGGGAGATTTTTGATTACTGCTTCAATCTTTACTGGTTATGGTCTGTTCAGGTTTTCTATTTCTTCCTGGTTCAGTTTTGGTAGTTTATACGTCTCCAGGAATGCATCCATTTCTTCCAGATTATCTAATTTGCTGGCATAGAGTTGCTCATAATATGTTCTTATAATTGTTTGTATTTCTTTGGTGTTGGTTGTGATCTCTCCTCTTTCATTCATGATTTTATTTATTTGCGTCCTTTCTCTTTTCTTTTTTATAAGTCTGGCCAGGGGTTTATTAATCTTATTAATTCTTTGAAAGAACCAGCTCCTAGTTTCGTTGATCTGTTCTATGGTCCTTTGGTTTCTGTTTCATTGATTTCTGCTCTGACCTTTATTATTTTTCTTCTCCTGCGGGGTTTAGGCTCTATTTGCTGTTCTTTCTCCAGCTCTTTTAGGTGTAGGGTTAGATTGTGTTTTTGAGACCTTTCTTGTGTCTTGAGAAAGGCTTGTATTGCTATATACTCTCCTCTTAGGACTGCCTTTGCTGTATCCCAAAGATTTTGAACAGTTGTGTTTTTATTTTCCTTTGATTCCATGAAATTTTTTAATTCTTCTTTAATTTCCTGGTTGACCCATTCATTCTTTAGTAGGATGCTCTTTAGCCTCCATGTATTTGAGTTCTTTTCAACTTTCCTCTTGTGATTGAGTTCTAGTTTCAAAGCATTGTGGTCCAAAAATATTCAGGGAATGATCCCAGTCTTTTGGTACCAGTTGAGACCTGATTTGTGACCTAGGATGTGATCAATTCTGGAGAATGGTCCATGGGCACTAGAGAAGAATGTGTATTCCGTTGCTTTGGGATGGAATGTTCTGAATATGTCTGTGAAGTCCATTTGGTCCAGTGTGTCATTTAAAGTCTTTATTTCCTTGTTGATCTTTTGCTTAGATGATCTGTCCATTTCAGTGAGGGGGTTGTTAAAGTCCCCTACTATTTTTGTATTGTTGTTGATGTGTTTCTTTGCCTTTGTTATTAATTGGCTTATATAATTGGCTGCTCCCATGTTAGAGGCCTAGATATTTACAATTGTTAAATCTTCTTGTTAGATAGACCCTTTAAGTAGGATATAGTGTCCTTCCTCAACTCTTATTATAGTCTTTGGTTTAAAATCTTAGTTGTCTGATATAAGGATTTCCACCCCAGCTTTCTTTTGGTGTCCATTAGCATGGTAAATGGTTTTCCACCCCCTCGCTTTCAATGTGGGTGTGTCTTTGGGTCTAAAATGAGTCTCTTGCAGACAGCATATCGATGGGTCTTGTTTTTTAATCCAATTTGATACCCTGTGTCTTTTGATTGGGGTATTTAGCCCATTTACATTCAAGGTAACTATTGAAAGATATGAATTTAGTGCCATTCTATTGCCTGTAAGGTGACTGTTACTGTATATTGTCTCTGTTCCTTTCTGGTCTATGTTACTTTTAGGCTCTCTCTTTGCTTAGAGGACCCCTTTCAGTATTTCTTGTGTGGCTGGTTTTGTGTTTGCAAATTCCTTTAATTTTTTTTGTTCTGGAAGTTTTTATCTCTCCTTCTATTTTCAGTGACAACCTAGCTGGATATAGTATTCTTGGCTGCATATTTTTCTCACTTAGTGCTCTGAATAAATCATGCCAGTCCTTTTTGGCTTGCCAGGACTCTGTGAATATGTCTGCTGCCAATCTAATGTTTCTACCTTTGTAGGTTACAGATCTCTTGTCCCAAGCTGCTTTCAGGATTTTCTCTTTGTCTCTGAGACTCGTAAGTTTTACTATTAGATGTCGGGGGATTGACCTATTTTTATATTTCGAGGGGGTTCTCTGTGCCTCTTGGATTTTGATGCCTGTTTCCTTCCTCACATTAAGGAAGTTATCTGCTATAATTTGCTCCAATATAACTTCTGCCCCCCCTCTCTCTTTCTTCTTCTTCTGGGGCCCCAATTATTCTAATATTGTTTCATCCTATGGTATCACTTATCTCTCGAATTCTGCCCTCATGATCCAGTAGTTGTTTCTCTCTCTTTTTCTCAGCCTCTTTATTTTCCATGATTTGGTCTTCTATATCACTAATTCTCTCTTCTGCCTCATTTATCGTAGCAGTTAGAGCCTCCCTTTTTGATTGCACCTCATTAATATCCTTTTTTATTTCAACTTTGTTAGATTTTAGTTATTTTATTTGTCCAGAAAGGGTTTCTCTAATATCTTCCATGCTTTTTTCAAGACCAGCTAATATCTTTATAATCATCATTCTGAACTCTAGTACCAAAATCTTACTAATGTCCGGATTGATTAGGGCCCTGGCAGTTGGTACTGCGTCTTGTTCTTTTTTTTGAGGTGATTTTTTTCCATCTTGTCATTTTGTCCAGAGGAGAATAGATGAATGAGGGAACAAAATGCTAACAGGGTAACAACGACCCCAGAAAAATATACACCAAACATATCAGAAGAGACCTGCAACTGGGGAAAAAGAAAGGGAAAGAAAGAAAAAAGAAAAAAAAGAAAAAGATAAAAAAAAATATGATCAAATATGATCAGGTTGGTGAATAAATCAGTGCCACACACTAAATTTTGGGCATATTTTGGTCTGTTAGAAGAAAGTGCCTCCCAAAATTTTAAAGAAAGAAAAGCTTATATATGTACAAAAATAAGGGTAAATACGATGAAGGGATGGAATATGACTGTAAAGATGAAAATTATAAAAGATTTTATAAAAGGACTTGATAAGATAAGATGTTGGTTGAAAAAAGACAGAAGAGAAATTAAAAAAAAAAGGGAGAGAATGTGATCAGGCAGGAGACTAGAACAAAGCCATACACTAGAGATTTAGGGTATATTTTGGTCTGTTAGAAGAAACTGTATCCCATAATTTTAAAAAGAGAACAACTTATATATATATACATACATATATATATATATATATATATATATATATATACATACATCTATATACCAAAAATAAGGTTAAATACGATGAAGGGATAGAATATGACTCTAAAAATGAAAAATAAAAGATATTTTTTCTTTAAAATTTTTTATTGTTATGTTAATCACCATAGATTACATCATTAGTTTTTGATGTATTGTTCCATGATTCATTGTTTGTGCATAACACCCAGTGCTCCACGAAGAAAGTGTCCTCTTTAATACCCATCACCAGGCTAACCCATCCTCCCAAACCCCTCCCCTCTAGAACCCTCAGTTTGTTTTTCAGAGTCCATCGTCTCTCATGGTTTTTCTCCCCCTCCCATTCCCCCCCCTTCATTCTCCCCCTCCTGCTATCTTCTTCTTCTTCTTTTTTTTTCTTAACATATATTGCATTATTTGTTTCAGAGGTACAGATCTGTGATTCAACAGTCTTGCACAATTCACAGCACTCACCATAACACATACCCTCCCCAATAAAAAAGATTTTTTAAAAAGGGATTGATAAGATGTTGGTTGAAAAAGGGAAAAAGAAAAATTCAGAAAAAAAAAGAAAATTAAAAATATTAACTTTGAAAGACTAAAGAATTAGGGGGGAAAAGGCCATGAATTCTATGTGCTGTATTCCCCTAGCGCTGGAGTTCTGCCGTTCTCATTGATCGGTAAACTTGGTCTTGGCAGGCTGTTTTTGCTGATCTCCTGGGGGAGGGGCCTGTTGCCCTGGTTCCCAAATGTCTTTGCCGGAGGCAGAATTGCCCAACCCTTGGTGGGGGGCGGGCTAAATAATCTGCTCGGGTTTGGTCTCGGGAGCTTTTGTTCCCTGCAAGCTTTCCGTGCAGCTTTGGAGGACAAGAGTGAAATGGCAGCCTTCCAATCTCCACCCCGGTGGAGCTGAGAACTCGGGGCCCCACTCCTCAGTGCGCCCCCAGAGAAAAGCAGTCAGTCACTCCCGTCTCCCCGGTCTGCAGCTGCTCTCTGTGCTCACCTGGCCTGTGACCGAGCTCTATCTCTGGCACCCGACTTGGTGTGCAGTCTCCAAACCCAGCAGATCCCTGTGGTGCGCTCCCGTGCCGCTCCTCCTGGGGGAGGTTGGGGTGTCTCCCTAGACCTGCCACTTGTTGGGTCCCTGCTGGAGAGCAGTGGCTTGTGCCGCGGATCACGGTTTACGGAATCCCCGAGCTGAGAGCCCGCTCCTTGGTCCATCTCTGCAGCCAGATTGCCTGCTCTGATACCTGGGAGCTCCCCCGCACTCAGGCATCCCCGTCTTTCTGTGATCCTGAAGGTCCTGGGACCACACTGTCCCAGAGAGGGTTCCATCCCCCACTTGGCCACTGGAGCGATGTCCCTCAGAGGAGCTGACTTCTAAAAGTTCCAGTTTTGTGCTCCGCTGCTCTAGCACTTGACAGTAGTGGCTGACGGAGACCCCTTCCCCCGCCGTCTATCTTCCCGAATATTGCCTCGGATTCACTCCTCTGCACGTCCTACCTTCCAGAAAGTGGTTGCTTTTCTGTTCAGAGAGTTGTTGCTATTCTTTTTTCCATCTCCTGTTGAGTTCGTAGGTGTTCAAAATGGTTTGATCCCTATCCAGCTGAATTCCTGGGACCAGAGGAAATCCGGGTCTCTGACTCCTCCACCATCTTGCTCCTCCTCCCCTCCATAAGAGACTCTTAATCATAGGAAACAAATGGACGGATGCTGTAGGGAGGAGGGTGGGGGGATTGGGTAACTAGGTGGTGGACATTAAGGGGGGCACCTGATGTAATGAGCACTGGGTATTATATAAGACTGATGACTCACTGGACTCTACCTGTGAAATTAATAATACATTATATGTTAATTAATTTAATTTATTCTTTCTGATGGCTGGTGTTTATGCTAAGTGAAATAAGTCAAGCAGAGAAAGCCAATTATCATATGTTTTCACTCATATGTGGAACATAAGGAATAGAGCGGAGGACCACAGGGGAAGGGAGGGAAAACTGAATGGGAAGAAATCAGAGAGGGAGACAAACCATGAGAGACTCTGGACCCTGGGAAACAAACAGGGTTATAGAAGGGCAGGGTTTGGGATGGGGTAACCAGGTGATGGGTATTAAGGTGGGCATGTGTTGTGATGAGGACTGGGTTTTATATGCAACTAATGAATCATTGAACACTACATCACAAACTAATGGTGTACTATATGTTGGCTAATTGGACATAATAATAAAAAATAAAAAATTAATTGAATTTAAATAAAAAGAAGGAAAAGAAAGAAAAAAGTTAAAAATAGAACTATCTTATGATCCAGGAAATGCACTACTAGTCATTTACCCAAAGGATACAAAAATATAGATTCAAAGGGCTACATGCATCCTGATGTTTATAGCAGCATTATCAACAATGGCCAAACTATGGGGAGAGCCCAAATGTCCATCGACTGATGAATGGATAAAGAAGATGTGGTATATATAACAAATGGAATATTAGTCAACCATCCATAAAAATGTAATCTTGCCATTTGCAATGACATGGATGGAGCTAGAGAGTATTATGCTAAGCAAAATAAATCAGTCGGAGAAAAACTAATACCGCAGGATTTCACTCATATGTGGAAGTTAAGAAACAAAACAGATGAACATATGGGAGGGGGAAAAAAGAGAAAAAAGAGAGGGAAAGAAACCATACTTTTTTTTTAAGATTTTATTTATTTATTTGACAGAGAGAGACACAGCGAGAGAGGGAACACAGGCAGGGGGAGTGGGGGAGGGAGAAGCAAGCTTCCTGCGGAGCAAGGAGCCCAGTGTGGGGCTCGATCCCAGGACCCTGGGACCATGACCTGAGCCAAAGGCGGCCACTTAACGACTGAGCCACCCAGGCACCCCGAAACCATAGAGACTCTTAAAGATAGAGAACAGGGGCACCTGGGTGGTTCAGTCAGTTCAGTGTTCTACTCTTGGTTTCTTTCTTTTTTTTTTATTATGTTATGTCAGTCACCATACAGTACATCATTGGTTTTTGATGCAGTGATCCATGATTCATTGTTTGCATATAACACCCAGTGCTCCATGCAATACGTGCCCTCCTTAATACCCATCACTGAGCTAACACTTGGTTTCTGCTTGGGCCTTGATCTCATGATCATGAGATCAAGCTCCACACCAGGCCCCGTGCTTGGTGCGGAGCCTGCTTGAGATTCTCTCCCTCTCCCTCTGCCTATCCCCCTGCTCATGTGCTCTCTCTTTCTAAAATAAATAAATAAAATCTTAAAAAAAAGAACAAACTGAGGGTTGATGGAGGCATGGGGTGGGGGATGGGCTAGATGGGTGATGGGTATTAGGAGGGCACGTGTGATGAGCCCTGGGTGTTGTATGTAAGTGATGAATCACTGAATTTTACTCCTGGAACCAATATTGCATTGTATGTTAACTAACTAGAATTTAAATTAAAAAATTGAAAAGAAAAAAGAAAAGGAAGACAGTCCCCTGTGGTTCTCAATTGGGAGTGATTTGGCCCCCATGGAGCATTTGGTTATATCTGGAAGCATTTTTAGTTGTTGCAACTTGGCTGACAATGCTACTGGTCCCAGTGTTTAGAGGCTTGAGATACTGCTAAACATCCTACAATGCACAGGACAACTCCCGCAGCAAGGAATGATCAGCCCCAAATAATAATGCCAAGGTTGAGAAATTCTACCCTACATCAAAGTCTCTTTCTTCCTGGGGGCACTGAGCTTTATGACTTAGCCATAATGGAAAAGAAATTAGGTTAATAGTATGGAAACAAAAAACTGGAGCATCATAAAAAATTAGCTCCTTTTTTTTGGTAAGAATAGCTGAAATTTACTTAGGACTTGCTACTTGCATTCCCTGTGCTGAAGCTTTACCATATTATTCCATTTAAGCCTTTTGTCACCCTGATGAGGCATGCATTGTTATAGGCCCATGGAGAAATAGAGGTGTGTGAAGGTTGAGCATTTTTCTCAAGATTATTATCTATTGAAGGTAGCACCACCATTTGAACTCAGTCAGGGAAATTTCAGGGTCCACACTATTAAGCACTCTGTTCTGTTGTCCTTGACCACACTTGTCTAGGGTCACTGTTGTCATTGGGAGGACAATATGCTACAGAGAAGCTTTCTCAGGGTCCTCTTCATGTCCCTGTTCCTCAGGCTGTAGATGAAAGGGTTCATCATGGGAGTGACCACAGTGTACAGGACTGAGGCGAACACCCCTCTCTGAGAGGCATGTGTCCAGGTGGAACTGAGGTAGACCCCCAGGCAGGTTCCATAAAACAAAGAGACCACAGAGAGGTGAGACCCGCAGGTGGAGAATGCTCTATACTTTCCTCCCACTGTTGAGATCTTCAGTACAGAAGAGACAATTCGGGAATAAGAGAAAAGGATCCCAGCGAGAGGAAAAAGGCCCATAACACCTGTCACAATATATAATACAACATTATTGATGAAGGTGTCAGAGCAGGCAAGGTGCAGGACCTCAGGGAGTTCACAGAAATAGTGTGGGACTTCAATGACTGCACAGAAGGAGAGCCGCAACATAGATAAACTCTCAGGAAGGGCCCCCAGAACACTGATGAGCCAGGTCAGGATGAGTAACTGGGCACAGAGCTGGGGGTTCATGATGACTGTGTAGTGCAGGGGATGACAGACAGCCACAAAGCGGTCATAGGCCATTGCAGTCAGGAGTAAATTGTGCAAAAGTCCAAACACTGTGAAAAAATATATCTGCGTGATGCAGCCTGCATAGGTAATGACTTTGCTCTGAGTCTGGATGTTCAGCAGCATCTTTGGGATGGTGGTGGAGGTGAAACAGATGTCAGAGAAGGACAGGTTGGAGAGGAAGAAGTACATGGGGGTGTGGAGGTGAGAGTCTGAGCTGATGGCCAGGATGATGAGCAGGTTCCCAAAGACAGTGACCAGGTACAAAGACAGGAACAGCCCAAAGAGAACAGACGGAATCTCTGGCTTCTCAGAAAGTCCCAGAAGGAGAAACACTGGAAGCCCTGAGTGCTTTCTTGGGTCCATGTAAAGGAGTGTCTGCCAAGAACACAAGAAGCAAGACTAAATCAATGACCAACAGGCATCTCAGAAACATAATCACCTTTACCTTGAACCAGATATTGAGGAGACAATTATTTGATTAATGGTCTCTTCTCTCTTGTTTGTCAATTTGGGGTTTCCAAATGTTGTCAAATTCCCCTGTGTTGCCACCACCAGCTGGAAAACCTACATGCAAAAACAATTTTGCCCTCAAAACTGACCTCATGGTTCAATTCTATTGACACCTGATCACCCAGCATTAGCCTTCTCATATATCTTTGATTTAATTCATATTTTACTTCTAAATATCATAAAAGAACATTTTCTTTATAATAAAAGTATAATTTTTATTATCATTTTAATAATACAAAATTAAAAGGGTTTGGGTCTATATATAATTTCCATAAGCTATGATAACATCATGATATTTGCTAGTCACTTGACCATTCAAAATACATAATGGACTGGGGTGCCTGGGTGGCTCAGTCAGTTAAGCACCCAACTCTTGATTTCAGCTTGGGTCATGATCTCAGGATCGTGAGATCGAGCCCCGTGTTGGGGCTCAGCACGGAGCCTGCTTAAGATTCTCACTCTCCTTCAGCCCCTCCAACTCCCCTCCCCCACTGCTCTCTCTCTCTCTCTCAAAATAAAATAAAATAAAATATATTTTGTATATTGGTATACAAGTATAATGGACAAATCATCAAAGAAGAAATTGAGCCATCAACCAACTTTACCTCCCAGAAAGGCATGATGCCAAATCACTGAATTCGAAATCTCACAAAAGGTATTTGCAATAAATAAAAATTATTTGGAAGCATGTGAAAATAAATGTCCCAGTGAGTTTTCTGAAATCATTTCAATCATGATACAAAAACCAGCAGCCCTCAATGATAGGAGCAACATAACAAAAATCACAGATTAATCTCTTTAGTATATTAGGAAAAAGCTCAAAGACAATAGCAATAAAATACATCCAGCAATTGATCAAGCAAACCCAAATGCCATGACCAGGTATCATTCAACCCTTGAAAGCAACCAGGATTTCATATTGTAGTAGAGCAAATGTGTAGAAAAACATCATCCAAATATAAGAGGGTCTTTTTCAATGCTAGAGATACTGCATGAGAACAGTTCTGAGGACACTGTAAACAGGATATTTCTTAACTATGATAAAATGGCTCCCTTGATCATCAACTAACATCAACCCTGATATGAAAATATTTGAGGAATCCCCACAAAGATCACAGAGAAGACAAGTATGCCTGCCACTGCCACTATGCAGCACTGCTCTGAAATTTCAAACCAATACAACCAGAGAAAAAGCAATGATATTTGAATTTAAAGAAAAAAAAGAAAACAAAAAAATCAGTAGAAAAGAAAAAAGAAAAAAGAAAAAACAATGATAGATTTATGTCTTAAGTAAATTGATCACATTTTTCAGATGATATAATCGGTTACATAAAATCAGTTGGAAAGCTGTTACAGCTAAGAACTCACTCTGACCAGGCTAGATTTAAAAACAAATGTATACGGAGGGGCGGAGCAAGATGGCGGAGGAGTAGGAGACCTAGATTTCGTCTGGTCTCAGGAATTCAGCTGAATAAGGATCAAAACCATTCTGAACACCTATGAACTCAACAGGAGATCGAACAGGAAAGTAGCAACAACTCTCTGAACAGAGAAGCGACCACTTACTGGAAGGTAGGGCGTGCGGAGAAGTGAATCCGAGGCGATATTCGGGAGGATAGACGGCAGGGGAGGGGCCTCCGCCGGCCGCTTCTGGCAAGTGCTAGAGCCGCGGAGCACAACATCGGAAATTTTAGAAGTTGGCTCCGCGGAGGGACGTCGCTGCAGTGGCTAAGCAGGGGGTGGAATCCTCCCGGGACAGTGTGGTCTCAGGACCCTTGGGGTCACAGAGAGACCAGGGGTGCCTGAGTGCGCCAGAGCTCCCAGGTATCAGAGCGGGGAAGCCGGCTGCAGAGACGGAGCAGAGTCGCGGGCTCTCAGCTCGGGGTTGCCATAAACTGTGATCTGCGGCCCAGTCGGGGCACAGCTCCTCCAGCAGGGACCCAACAAGCAGCAGATCCGGGGAGACTCCCCTTCCTTCCCTGGGAGGAGCGGTGCGGGAACGCACTGCAGGGATCTGCTGGGTTTGGAGACTCCGCGCGGGGTCGGGTGCCAGAGATAGCAACGCTCGATCACAGGCCGGGTGAGCACAGAGTGCGGCCAGAGGCCAGGGACATGGAAGTGACTGCTTTTCTCTGGGAGCACACTGAGGAGCGGGGCCCCGAGTTCTCAGCTCCTCCAGGTGGAGATTGGGAGGCCACCATTTCTGCCCTGGTCCTCCAAAGCTGTACCAAGAGCTTGCAGGGAACAAAAGCTCCTGATAGCAAACCGGAGCAGCTTCCTTAGCCCAGACCGACAAGGGCGGGGCAATTCTGCCTCCGGCAAAGACATTTGGAAACAACAGCAACAGGCCCCTCCCCCAGAAGATCAACACAAACAGCGAGCAAGCCAAGACCAAGTTGATCAATCAAGGAGAATGGGAGAACTCCAGCGCTAGGGGAATACTGCACATAGATTCATGGCTTTTTTTTTTTTTTTTTACCATCATTCATTAGTTCATCAAAGTTAATTTTTGTTGACTGTTTTTTTTTTATTTTTCTTTTTCCCTTTTTCAACCAACATCTTATCAATCCCCTTTAAAAAAAAAAACATTTTTTATTTTTCATTTTTAGAGTCATATTTTATCCCTTCATAGTAGTTACCCTTATTTTTGGCATATATATATATATATAAGTTGTTCTCTCTTTAAAATTTTGAGGTACAGTTTCTTCTAACAGATCAAAATATACCCTAAATCACTAGTGTATGGCTTTGTTCTAGTCTCCTACCTGATCACATTCTCTCCCTTTTTTTTTTCTTAAATCTTCTTTCCTTTTTCAAACAACTTATCTTACCAAGTACTTTTATAAAATCTTTTATAATTTTCATTTTACAGTCATCTTCCATCACTTCATTGTATCAACCCTTATTTTGTACATATATGTCTTTCTTCCTTTAAAATTTTAGGAGGCACTTTTTTCTAACAGACCAAAATACGCCCAATATCTAGTGTGTGGCACAGATCTATGCACTAGCCTGATCATATTTGATCATATTCTGCTTTTTTTTTATTGTTCTGTTTTTGTTTTTATCTTTTTTTCTTTTTTTTTCTCTTTCTTTTTTCTTTCTTTCCCTTTCTTTTCCCCTGGTTTCAGGTCTTTTCTGATTTGTATACAGTATATTTGCTGGGGACGTTTTAAACCTGTTATCATTTGGTTCTCTCATTCATCTATTCTCCTCTGGACAAAAGGACAAGACGAAAGAAATCACCTCAGCACAAAGAACAAGAGGTAGTACCGTCAGCCAGGGACCTACTCAATACGGACATTAGTACGATGTCGGACCTAGAGTTCAGAATCATGACTTTAAAGATACTAGCTGGGCTTGAAAAAAGCGTGGAAGTTATTAGAGAAACCCTTTCTGGAGAAATAAAAGAACTAAAATCTAACCAAATCGAAATCAAAAAGGCTATTGATGAGGTGCAATCAAAAATGGGGGCACTAAATGCTAGGATAAATGAGGCAGAAGAGAGAATCAGCGATATAGAAGACCACATGATGGAAAATAAAGAGGCTGAGAAAAAGAAAGAGAAACAACTACAGGATCACGAGGGCAGAATTCGAGAGATAAGTGATACGATAAGACGAAACAACATTAGAATAATTGGGATTCCAGAAGAAGAAGAGAAAGAGAGAGGGGCAGAAGGTATATTGGAGCAAATTATAGCAGAGAACTTCCCTAATGTGAGGAAGGAAACAGGCATTAAAATCCAGGGGGCACAGAGAACCCCTCTCAAAATCAATAATAATAGGTCAACACCCCGACATCTAATAGTAAAACTTACGAGTCTCAGAGACAAAGAGAAAATCCTGAAAGCAGCTCGGGAGAAGAGATATGTAACCTACAATGGTAGAAACATTAGATTGGCAACAGACCTATCCACAGAGACCTGGCAGGCCAGAAAGGACTGGCAAGAGATCTTCAGAGCACTAAACGAGAAAAATATGCAGCCAAGAATACTATATCCAGCTAAGCTATCATTGAAAATAGAAGGAGAGATAAAAAGCTTCCAGAACAAACAAAAACTAAAGGAATTTGCAAACACGAAACCAGCCCTCCAAGAAATATTGAGAGGGGTCCTCTAAGCAAAGAAAGAGCCTAAAAGCAACAAAGAGCAGAAACGAACACAGACAACAGACAGTTAACAGTCACCTTACAGGTAATACAATGGCACTAAATTCAACCTTTCAATAGTTACCCTGAATGTAAATGGGCTAAATGCCCCAATCAAAAGACACAGGCTATCAGATTGGATTAAAAAACAAGACCCATCCATATGCTGTCTGCAAGAGACTCATTTTAGACCCAAAGACACCCCCAGATTGAAAGTGAGGGGGTGGAAAACCATTTACTATGCTAATGGACACCAAAAAAAGCTGGGATGACAATCCTTCTATCAGACAAACTAGATTTTAAAACAAAGACTGTAATAAGAGATGAGGAAGGACACTCTATCCTACTTAAAGTGTCTATCCAACAAGAAGATCTAACAATTGTAAATATCTATGCCCCGAACATGGGAGCAGCCAATTATATAAGGCGATTAATAACAAAAGCAAAGAAACACATTGAAAACAATACAATAATAGTGGGGGACTTTAACACCCCCCTGACTGAAATGGACAGATCATCTAAGCAAAAGATCAACAAGGAAATAAAGACTTTAAATGACACACTGGACCAAATGGACTTCACAGACATATTCAGAACATTCCATCCGAAAGCAACGAATACACATTCTTCTCTAGTGCCCATGGAACATTCTCCAGAATTGATCACATCCTAGGTCACAAATCAGGTCCCAATCGGTACCAAAAGATTGGGATTATTCCCTGCATATTTTCAGACCACAATGCTTTGAAACTAGAACTCAACCACAAGAGGAAAGTCGGAAAGAACTCAAATACATGGAGGCTAAAGAGCATCCTACTAAAGAATGAATGGGTCAACCAAGAAATTAAAGAAGAATTAAAAAAATTTATGGAAACCAATGAAAATGAAAACACAACTGTTCAAAATCTTTGGGATACAGCAAGGGCAGTCCTGAGAGGAAAGTATATAGCAATACAAGCCTTTCTCAAGAAACAAGAAAGGTTTCAAATACACAACCTAACCCTACACCTAAAGGAGCTGGAGAAAGAACAGCAAATAAAGCCTAAACCTAGCAGGAGAAGAGAATTCATTAAGATCAGAGCAGAAATCAATGAACTAGAAACCAAAAGAACAGTAGAACAGATCAACGAAACTAGGAGCTGGTTCTTTGAAAGAATGAACAAGATTGATAAACCCCTGGCCAGACTGATCAAAAAGAAAAGAGAAATGACCCAAATCAACAAAATCATGAATGAAAGAGGGGAGATCAGAACCAACACCAAAGAAATACAAACAATTATGAGAACATATTATGAGCAACTCTATGCCAGCAAATTAGATAACCTGGAAGAAATGGGTGCATTCCTAGAGATGTATCAACTACCAAAATTGAACTAGGAAGAAATAGAAAACCTGAACAGATCTATAACCACTAGGGAAATTGAAACAGTCATCAAAAATCTCCCAAGAAACAAAAGCCCAGGGCCAGATGGCTTCCCAGGGGAATTCTATCAGACATTTAGAGAAGAATTAATACCTATTCTCCTGAAACTGTTCCAAAAAATAGAAATGGAAGGGAAACTTCCAAACTCATTTTATGAGGCCAGCATTACCTTGATCCCAAAACCAGACAAAGACCCCATCAAAAAAGAGAATTACAGACCAATATCCTTGATGAACATGGATGCAAAAATTCTCATCAAAATACTAGCCAATAGGATCCAACAGTACATTAAAAGGATTATTCACCAGGACCAAGTGGGATTTATTCCTGGGCTGCAAGGCTGGTTCAACATCCGCAAATCAATCAACGTGATACAATACATTAACAAAAGAAAGAACAAGAATCATATGATCCTCTCAATAGATGCAGAAAAAGCATTTGACAAAGTACAACATCCTTTCTTGATCAAAACTCTTCAGAGTATAGGGATAGAGGGTACATACCTCAATATCATAAAAGCCATCTATGAAAAACCTACAGCGAATATCATTCTCAATGGGGAAAGGCTGAGAGCTTTTCCCCTAAGGTCAGGAACACGGCAGGGATGTCCACTCTCACCACTGCTAGTCAACGTATTATTAGAAGTCCTAGCCACAGCAATCAGACAACAAAAAGAAATCAAAGGCATCCAAATCGGCAAAGAGAAAGTCAAACTCTCACTCTTTGCAGATGATATGATACTGTATGTGGAAACCCCAAAAGACTCCACCCCGAAACTGCTAGAACTCATACAGGAATTCAGTAAATTAGCAGGATATAAAATCAATGCACAGAAATCAGTGGCATTCCTATACACCAACAACAAGACAGAAGAGAGACAAGTCAAAGGAGTCTATCCCATTTACAATTGCACCCAAAACCATTAGATACCTAGGAATAAATCTAACCAAAGAGGCAAAGGATCTGTACTCAGAAAACTATAAAATACTCATGAAAGAAATTGAAGAGGACACAAAGAAATGGAAAAACGTCCCATGCTCATGGATTGGGAGAATCAACATTGTGAAGATGTCAATGCTACCTAGAGCAATCTACACATTCAATGCAATCCCCATCAAAATACCATCCACTTTTTTCAAAGAAATGGAACAAATAATCCTAAAATTTGTATGGAACCAGAAGAGACCCCGAATAGCCAGAGGAATATTGAAAAAGAAAAGCAAAGCTGGCGGCATCACAATTCCGGACTTCCATCTCTATTACAAAGCTGTCATCATCCAGACAGTATGGTACTGGCACAAAAACAGACACATAGATCAATGGAAAAGAATCTAGAGCCCAGAAATGGACCCTCAACTCTATGGTCAACTTATTTTTGACAATGCAGGAAAGAATGTCCAATGGCAAAAAGACAGTCTCTTCAACAAATGGTGTTGGGAAAATTGGACAGCCACATGCAGGAGAATGAACCTGGACCATTTCCTGACACCACACACAAAAATAGACTCCAAATGGTTGAAAGACCTAAACGTGAGACAGGAGTCCATCCAAATCCTAAAGGAGAACACAGGTAGCAACCTTTTCGACCTTAGCCGCAGCAACTTCTTCCTAGAAACATCGCCAAAGGCACGGGAAGCCAGGGCAAAAATGAACTATTGGGATTTCATCAAGATAAAAAGCTTTTGCACAGCAAAAGAAACAGTCCACAAAACCAAAAGACAACCGACAGAATGGGAGAAAATATTTGCAAATGACATATCAGATAAAGGGCTAGTATCCAAAATCTATAAAGAACTTATCAAACTCAACACCCAAAGAACAAATAATCCAATCAAGAAATGGGCAGAAGACATGAACAGACATTTCTCCAAAGAAGACATCGAAATGGCCAACAGGCACATGAAAAAGTGCTCAACATCGTTCAGCATCAGGGAAATCCAAATCAAAACCTCCATGCGATACCACCTCACACCCGTCAGAATGGCTAAAATTAACAAGTCAGGGAATGACAGATGTTTGCGGGGATGTGGAGAAAGGGGAACCCTCCTACACTGTTGGTGGGAATGCAAGCTGGTGCAACCACTCTGGAAAACAGTATGGAGGTTCCTCAAACAGTTGAAATTAGAGCTACCGTTCGATCCAGCAATTGCACTACTGGGTATTTACCACAAAGATACAAATGTAGGGACCCGAAGGTGTACGTGTACCCCAATGTTTATAGCAGCAATGTCCACAATAGCCAAACTGTGGAAAGAGCCAAGATGCCCATCGATAGATGAATGGATAAAGAAGAAGTGGTATATATACACAATGGAATATTATGCAGCCATCAAAAGGAATGAGATCTTGCCATTTGCAACGACGTGGATGGAACTGGAGGGTGTTATTCATGAGTGAAATAAGTCAATCAGAGAAAGACATGTATCACATGACCTCACTGATATGAGGAATTCTTAATCTCAGGAAACAAACTGAGTGTTACTGGAGTGGTTGGGGGTGGGACAGATGGGGTGGCTGGGTGATAGACATTGGGGAGGGTATGTGCTACGGTGAGCGCTGTGAATTGTGCAAGACTGTTGAATCACAGATCTGTACTTCTGAAACAAATAATGCAACATATTTTAAGAAAAAGGAAAAAGAAGAAGATAACAGGAGAGGAAGAAAAGGGGAGTATGTCAGAGGGGGAGACGAACCATGAGAGATAATGGACTCTGAAAAACAAACTGAGGGTTCTAGAGGGGAGGGGGTTAGGGGGATGGGTTAGCCTGGTGATGGGTATTGAGGAGGGCACGTTCTGCATGGAGCACTGGGTGTTATGCACAAACAATGAATCATGGAACACTGCATCAAAAACTAATGATGTAATATATGGTGATTAACATAACAATAAAAAAATTAAAAAAAAAAGCAAACGTATCCTTTTCTTCTCTAGTTCCAGCAATAAGCCCATACACAACGGGAAAAATAAACTGCATCTGCCTTCGGCTCAGGTCATGATCCCAGGGTCCTGGGATCGAGTCCCGCATCGGGCTCCCTGCTCGGCGGGGAGCCTGCTTCTCCCTCTCTCCCTCCCGCTGCTTGTGTTCCTGCTGTCTCTGTCTCTCTCTCTGTCAAATAAATAAATAAAATCTTTAAAAAAAAAGTATGCAAATGTAACATGCACAGACCAGGGGCTGGCTTATTGGAGGTGCTTGGAAAATGATACAAATAGTAATCAATATTTTTTGGGGGGTGCTTTTTAGGACATATTAAAGCTTATATATTTTATATCAAGTACAATGGAAGCCATTGAAGAGTTTTAGGTAATACAAGAGTAACTAATATTTATTAACACTTACAAGGTGCTGGAACCATGATAACATTTAGTGAATGGTCTTATTTCATCTCTTTATTTTATTTTAAAGATTTTATTTATTTATTTATTTATTTGAGAGAGAGAGAGAGAAACAGCATGAGAGGGGAGAGGGTCAGAGGAAGAAGCAGGCTCCCCGCTGAGCCGGGAGCCCGATATGGGACTCGATCGCAGGACTCCGGGATCACGCCCTGAGCCGAAAGCAGTCGCTTAACCAACTGAGCCACCCAGGCGCCCCATCATTTCATCTCTTTAGAAACAGGTGGAATGAGAGGGTTGCCATCATTCATGCACATGGCAGAGACAACTGAGTGGGTGTGAATGCTTGTTGGGTGTGTGAGTCCGTGAGGAGTGTAGTCCCTCTGTTGCGCAAGTGCCAGTAGGGTGAACGGGGGGAGACTGGGTGCTGGGTGAGATGTTAGGGGAAACCCCAGGCCACTCGGGGGGGTGGGCAGGAACTAGGAGAAGGACAATTCCCGTGAGGATGGGGAAGACTGTGGAAATGTTGGAACAAGCACAAGATGAAGTACATGCTAATAGAGAAGAGGCTGCAGTCAAACCTGAGGCATCCTGCTTGGTTAGCCAGTTGGGCACTTCAACGTTATTGAATCATTTCGAATGTATAGACTTTCCCAGTCTCCTTACCCAGGGCTGTGCAACTAGGGAAACTGCTTCTCCTCCCTCTTATTTCATTTCCCAAGAATGTGCTGTGCTGTTCTTCCTACTTGACCTCAGATGGAGTCATCTACAGAATGTGTTTTGTTAATCCAGTCTTCCCAGGCAGGTGAAGGGTGGAGGCAGCAGCTGTGCCCTCCACATCAGGGAGTTGGCATCAGGCGTGGATCCCTGGACCAGGGTAGGGTGATGGTTCTGGGAGGCATGAGAGGGTTTCTTTCTTTCCTCAGATTTATGGACTGAAGGTGAGGGGCAAAGTTTGTTGAACTCCATGCTGAATTCTCATAGCTTCCTCTTAAATAAAATTTTCTGTTGTTGTAATGTTAGGGCAGTATAACTGCTAGGAATCTGGGGATTGTAATCAAAATGGAAAATTTTCAGTCAATTGTGTCTCTTGGGGGTGTCTCTGATGTCAGAAGAATGTGTCCCCTCCCACTGGGACCATTAAAAATCTTTTTAATTATGGAAAACCCAAACATATACAGAAGGAGAGAGATTTTTTTTTTAAAGATTTTATTTATCTGTCAGACAGAGAGAGAACACAAGCAGGGGGGAGCAGCAGGCAGAGGGAGAAGCAGGCTCCCCGCCGAGCAAGGAGCCTGATGTGGGTCTCGATCCCAGGGTCCTGGGATCATGAACTGAGCTGAAAGCAGATGTCCAACTGACTGAGCCACCCAGGCATCCTGAGAGAGAAGATTCTAATCAACTCTCATCCATGTACTCATTACTGAGCTTCAACAATTATTAACCCATGGCCCGTCTTATTTCATCAGTAACCAGGCCACTCTATTTCTAGTCACCACAAGAGGATTATTTTTAAGCAATTCCCAGATAAAATATAATTTATCCATAAATAATCAGGCAACTTTAGCATGTATCTCTTAAGGAGGATGATTAAAAAACCAAACGAATAGGTGTGCCTAGCTTGCTTAGTCGGAAGAGCATGCGACTCTTGATCTTGGGGTTGTGAGGTCGAGCCCCACATTGGGCGCAGACATTACTTAAAAATAAAATCTTGACAACAAACAAATAACCCCTTACTATCCAGATCTACTTAGTTTTTGAATTTTGAGTGGCAAGAACAATTTGATTTCAGATAGCAAGTTGTCCATGTAGTTATTTTGATTATTATTCTTACAATCTTATTCAGTTGTCACAAAAAAAAAAAAAATGTGTGGAGACTAGCACAGAAGAAATTTGGTTACATTTAGAATAACTAACTGGAATTTAAATAAAAAATTAAAAAATATACTCGTTAAACAGATTTAACAAAAGATTATTTTCCATGTCTCATGTTTCTAATTTTGTTTGTGAATTTTAAAATTCCCAAATACAAGTTATCTGGAGTTTCAGATTTTTAAACAACCACTCTAGATTTCTGTATTATAACAATCAAAATTTTCTATCTATTCTAGATTTACACAGGAAAAAGGGTCTGTGTTTGACTTATTCCTCCTTCAATTTTAAATTTTCATAAATTACTCATAATAAAATTAGCCATCTCATCCATTTTTAAGTGTACACTTCTGTGGTAGTCAGTACATTCACACTGTTGTGCAATCATCAGCAACATCCAACCACAGTACAATTTTGTCTTGCAAAACCGAAACTCTGTCCCCATTAAAAAACAAGTCCCCATTCCCTCTGCCCACAGCCCCTGGCACTTGCTATTCTACTTCCTGTCTCTATGAATTGGACTGCTCTAGTTACTTCATATAATTGGGATAATACAGTAGTTTTTGTTCAGGTTATCTGCCCATTTTTAATTGGATTGTTTGTTTTTTGGTGTTGAGTTGCATAAATTCTTTATATATTTTGGACACTAACCCCTTATCAGATATATCACTTGCAAAAATCTTCTCCCATTCAGCAGGTTGTCTTTTTGTAACAGCAATGTATTGGGATAGATGGCAGCTACATTTGTGGTGAACACAACATAACGTATAAACTTGTCAAATCACCAAGTTGTACACCTGAAACTAATGTAACATTGTGTATCAATGTCAAAGTCCAATTATCAAAAAAAATACAGCATTTTTTGTGACTGTCTTATTTCACTTAGCACAATGTCTTTGAGGTTTATCCATGTTATAGCAGTATGAGAATTTCCTTCCTTTCAAGGCTGAAAGATTTTTAAAAACTTTTTATTTAAATTCAATTTAATTAACATGTACTGTATTATTAGTTTCAGAGGTAGAATTTAGTGATTCATCAGTTGCCTACAACACCCAGGGCTCATTACTTCAGGTGCTCTCCTTAATGACCATCAACCAATTACCCCCAATTACCCACCCAATTACACATCACATTTTCTTTATCCATTCACTTGTCCATGAATGTTTGGGTTGCTTCCATGTTTTAGCTGTTGTGAATAACATTGTTATAAAAATGCATGTACAAATCTCTTTGAGACCCTACTTTTAATTCTTTAATTCTTTTAATTCTTTCAATCTCTTCAGCTGTGAGTTTAATCTTTTCAGTAGAACATTTTATTTTTATTAGAAGGGCCCTGAGTTGTCTTGTCTGAACATGTGAAAATACAAACTAAGATATTACAAGAATTACCTCTACAGTGTTAACATCCAGCTAGAAACAGTCTATGCCCAAAGTGAATATTTGGGAAAGATTCCCACTCCGGCTCACACTTTATTCTTGAACAAATTTTTATTGAAATATAATTAACGTATAACATTGTATAAATTTAAGGTATGAAATGAGTTGATTGCAGTATGATTACCACTATAGCATTAGCTAATCCTCTGTCATGTTACTTAATTATAACTACTTTTTTGTGGTGAGAACATTTAAGATATAGTCTCTTAGCAACTTTGAAGTTTATAATATGGTCTTGTTGACTATGATCACCGTACTGTGCATTACATCTCCATAACTTATTCATCTTGGCAGCTGCAAGTTTATACCCTTTAAAAACATCTCCCCAATTTCTCCACCCTCCATCCCCTGGTAACCACCGTTCTACTCTCTGTTTCTATGAGTTCAGCTTTTTTTTTAGATTCCACAGAGAAGTGAGATCGTACAGTATTTGTCTTTTTCTGTCTAGTTTATTTCACTTAGCATAGTGCCCCCAAAGTCCATTTATGTCTTTCAAATGGCAGGATTTCTTTTTCCTTTTTCTTTTTCTTTTTTACACTAAAAAATTTTGCATCTATTTTTTAAAATTTAGATTCAGTTTAATTAACATATAGAGTACTATTAGCTTCAGAGGTAGAATTCAACAATTCTTCAGTTGCATATAACACCCAGTGCTCATTCCATCAAGTGCCCTCCTTAATGCCCATCACCCAGTTACCCCACTCCCCCACGTATCTCCCCTCCAGCAACCCCTAGTTGTTTCCAATCTTTAAGAGTCTCTTATGGTTTGCCTCCCTCTCTGTTTTCCTCTTACTTTTCCTTCCCTTACCCTGTGTTTATCTGTTTTGTTTATTAAATTCCACATATGAGTGAAATAATATGATATTTGACTTTCTCTGACTTATTTCACTTAGCATAATACCCTCTAGTTCCATCCATGTCATTACAATGGATGGCAAGATTTCATTCTTTTTGATGGCCGAGTAATATTCCATTGTATATACGAACCACATCTTCTTTTTCCATTCATCGGTTGCAGGACATCTCAGCTCCTTCCACAGTTTGGCTATTGTGGACATTGCTGGTATGAACGTTAGGGTGCACGGACTCCTTCTTTTCACTACATCTGTATCTTTGGGGTAAATACCCAATAGTGCAATTGCTGGGTCATAGGGTAGCTCTATTTTTAACTTTTTGGGGAACATGCTTACTATCTTCCAGAGTGGCTGCGCCAGTTTGCATTCCCATCAACAGTGTAAGAGGGTTCCCCTTTCTCTGCATGCTTGTCATGCTGTTTCCTGAGTTGTTAATTTCAGGCAAATGGCAGGATTTCTTTAGTTACCACAACTGAATAATGTTCCATTGAACATATACCACATCTTCTTTATCCATTCACCCTTTGACAGACACTTAGGTTGTTTCCATATCTTGATTATTGTTAATAATGTTGCAATAAGTATGAGAATACAGATACCTTTTCCATAACCTGTTTTCATTTCCTTTGGATATATACCTAGATGCCGGATTATTGGATCATATGGTAGTTCTATTTTTTCATTTTTTTAGGAACCTTCACACAGTCTTCCATACTGCCTGAACCAATTTACATTTCTTCCAGCAGTACATAAGGGTTTCCTTTTCTCATGTTCTCACTAATATTTGTCATCTCTTGTCTTTTTGATGACAGTGATCCTAATAAGTGTGAGGTGATATATCACTGTGGGTTTTTGGTATGCATTTCCCTGGTGATGAGTGATGTTGGGCATTTTTTCATGTACCTATTGGCCATTTGGGTGTTTTCTCATTGGAAAAATGCCTCTTCAGTTCCTCTGTGCATTTTAAAATCAGATTTTTTTGTTTGTTTTTGTTACTGAGTTGCATGGACCATAGCCCTGATACTTAAAGAGTGGTCTGTAGACCAGGACCTGTGGCATCAAAAACTGGGAGCTAAATATAAATGCAGAATTGCTAGGCCCATGTTGGCCCTGCCCAGTCAGAATCTGCATTTGGGGAAGATGACCAAATGATTCATATATATATTGAATTTAGAGATGTACAGGTCTATAATAGTGTTTCTCAACCTTCTCACTGTTGACATTTGTGATGAATAATTCTTTGTGATGAAGGCTTTCCTGGTCACGGCAAATGTGCAGCATTTCTGGCCTCAGCTGATTAGGGGGAAGTTGTACCTGCCCAATTATGCCAACCAAACACTTCACTAGATACTTCCAAGTGTCTCCAGGAGATAAAATCTCCCCTAGTTGAGAATGACTAGCTGAAAGCATGAGGACTAGAAACATCTTGGAGGAGTTCCATTCAAAGCCCATCCCTTACTCAGTTCACAACATTGGGCAGATCACTTAACCCTTCTGAACTCCATTTCTGCAAATGTAGAATGAGACTCATAATACCACTGATGTGGGATGATGAGAACAGATTTTTGTAAAAATTAAGTGAGATAATTCATAGAAGGTGCTAATCTCAAGGCAAGGTGCATAAAAGATCTAAATATATGTAATTTTAAAGATTTTTTTATTGTGTTAAAATACACATTACATAGGATACACTATTTTAACCATTCTTTCTCTTCACTCTCTATACTTTTATTATTTTACTTTATTTTTTATTTTAATTCCAGTATACTTAACACACAGGATTATATTAGTTTCAGGTGTTTAATATAGTGATTCAACACTTCCATACCTCACCCGGTGCTCATCACAGCAAGTGTGCTCCTCAATACCATCGCTTATTTCATGCACATCTTCATAGCTCAGTGGTATTAAATACATTCACTATATAGTGGAAAGAATCCAAGATGGCAGAGACCTTAATTTTGTCTGGTCCCAGGAGTTCAGCTAGATAGCTAAGAAATCATTCTGAACACCTGTGAACTCAACTGGAAATTAAAGAAAAGAATAGCTGCAACTCTACGAATAGAAAAGGGACCACTTCCTGCAAGGTAGGATGTGTGAAGAAGTGACTCCCAGGTGATACATGGGAAGATAGACCTTGGGGAAAGGAAGCGTCCATCAGTCAGCTACTGGCAAGTGATACAGAAGTGGAGCACAAAAATGGAAATTTGAGAACTCTGCTCTGGTGAGGGACATTGCTCAGGCTGCTAAACAGGGACTGAACCCTAGCTGGGGCCATGTGATCTCAGGATCCTTGGGGTCTCAGGAAGACCGCAGGTTCCTGAGTGTGGCAGAGCTCCCAGGCATCGGAGCAGAAAAGCCAGCTGTAAAGAGTGAGACCAGGAGTAGGCTCTCAGCTCAGGGTTACCATAAGCCTTGAACTGGGGCACCGTCCGGCGACTGCTCTGAGCAGGGGCCCAGCAACCAGCAGAACCGGGGAGAGTTCCCTTCCTCCCCGGGGGGAAGCGGTGCAGGAGTGTGCCACAGGAGTCTGCAGGGCTTGGGACTCAAAACGGGGTCATGCGCCTGAGGTAGAAATGCTCGGTCATAGGCCGGGTGAGCACAGAGTGCGGCCCGAGACCAGGGAGACTGTAGTGATTGACTGCTTTACTCTGAGGGCTCACTGAGGAAGGGGGCCCAGAACTTTCAGCTCTGGGGCAAGAGACTGAGAGGCCACCATTTTCGTTCTCATCCTCTAAAGCTGTATGGAAAACCTTCAGGGCAAACTGGAGCAGATTACTTAGCCTGGCCCCCTGGCAAGAGCGGTACAATTCCACCTGGGGCAAATACATTTGAGAATCAATGCAACAGGCCCCTCCCCCAGAAGATCAGCAAGAACATCCAGCCAAGACCAAGTTTACCGATCAATGAGAACTGGAAAACTCCAGTGCTAGCGGAATACAGCACATAGAACTCATGGCTCTTTTCCCATGATTCTTTAGCCTTTCAACTTTAATTTTTAAAATTTTCTATATTTTGTTTCTTTTTTTAACATTTTATTTTTGTTCTTTTTCAATCTATTTCCTATTTTATCAGCTCCTTTTTAAAATCTTTTTTAATTTTCATTTTTACAGTTATATGCTATCCCTTAATCGTATTTAATCTTATTTTTGTATATATATATAAGTTTTTCTTCTTTTAACATTTTGGGATGCAGTTTCTTCTAACAGAACCAAAATACACCCAAAATCTGGTGTATGGCTCTGTTCTATTCACCCATCTGATCATATTCTCTTTTTTTTCCTTCTTCTTCCTTTTTTGTTTTGTTTTGTTTTTTGTTTTGTCAGTCTTTTTTAATTTTCATTTTCACAGTTACATTCTATCTTTTCAATGTATTTAATTTTATTTTTGTATATATGAGTTTTTCTTTCTTTACAATTTTGAGATGTAGTTTCCTCTAACAAACTGACCAAAATACACTCAGAGATAGTGTATTGTTCTGTTCTGCTCACCTGTCTGTTTATACCCTGTCCTTTTTTTGGTTGTTGTTGTTTTTGTTCTTTCTCTTTCGTTTTTTTCTTGTCTTTTAATTTCCATTTATACAGTTACATTCTATCCTTTCATTGTATTTAATATTATTTTGTACATATATAAGTTTTTCTTTCTTTCAATTTTGGGATGTAGTTTTTTGAAAAACAGACCAAAATACACACAGAATCCACTGTATTTTTAATCTATTCTGCTCATCTGTATGATTGTATTACCTTTTTTCCTTCTCCACCCCCCCCCCCAATTTCGGGTTTCTTCTGATTTGTTTAATGTATATTTCTCTGGGGTGGTTGTTTCCATTTTAGTATTTTGTTCTTTCATTCATGTATTCTTCTCTAGATAGAATGACAAGATGGAAAAACTCACCGCAAAAAAGAGAACAAGAGGCAGTACTGACTGCCAGGGACCTAATCAATATGGACATAAGTAATATGTTGGAACTGGAGTTCAGAATAACAACTATAAAGATACTAGCTGGGCTTGAAAAAAGCATAGAAGACACTAAAGAATCCCTTTCTGGAGAAAGAAAGGAACTAAAATCTAACCATGTTAAAATCAAAGAGGCTATTAATGAGATAAAATAAAAAATGGAGGCTCTGACTGCTAGGATAAATGAGGCAGAACAGAGAATTAGTGACATAGAAGACCAAACAATGGAGAATAAAGAGAAATGTGAAAAAGAGAGATAAACTACTGGACAACGAGGGGAGAATTCAAGAGATAAGTGATACTATAAAGCAGAACAATATTAGAATAATTGGGATCCCAGAACAAGAGGAAAGAGGGGGGCAGAAGGTATATTGGAGCAAATTATAGCAGAGAACTTCCCTGATCTAGGGACAGAAACAGGCATCAAAATCTTACCTACAAGGGTAGAAATATTAGATTGGCAGCAGAACTATCCATGGAGACCTAGCAAGCCAGAAAGAACTGGAATGATATATTCAGGGTGCTAAATGAGAAAAATGTGCAGCCAAGAATACTTTATCCAGTTAGGATGTCATTCAGAATAGAAGGAGTGATAAAAAGCTTCCAGGACAAACAGAAACTAAAAGAATTTGTGATCACCAAACGAGCCCTACAAGAAATATTAAAAGGGGTCCTCTAAACAAAAAGAAAGGCCAAAAGTAACATAGACCAGAAAGGAACAGAGACAATATACAGTAACAGTCACTTTACAGGCAACACAATGGCACTAAATTAATATTTTTCAATAGTAGCTCTGAATGTAAATGAGCTAAATGCCCCAATCAAAAGACACAGGGTATCAGATTGGATAAAAAGCAAGAGCCATCGATATACTGTCTGCAAGAGGCTCATTTTAGAGCCAAAGACAGCTCCAGATTTAAAGTGAGGGGGTGGAAAACCATTTATCATGCTATTGGACATCAAAAGAAACCTGGGGTGGCAATCCTTATATCAGGAATAGTAGATTTAAACCAAAGACTCTGATAATGGATGAGGAGGGACACGATATAATAATTAAAGGGTCTATCCAACAAGAAGATCTAACAATTATAAATATCTATGCCCCGAAGATGGGTGCAGCCTTTATATAAGCCAATTAATAATAAAATCAAAGAATCACATAGATAATAATACAGTAATAGTAGGGGACTTTAGCACCCTCCTCACTGCAATGGACAGATTATCTAAGCAGAAGATCAACAAAGAAATCAGGGCTTTGAATGAAACTCTAGACCCGATGCACTTCACAGATATATTCAGAACATTCTATCCCAGAGCAACAGAATACACATTCTTCTCCAGTGCACATGGAACATTCTCCAGAATAGATCACATCCTGGGTCACAACTCAGGTCTCAACTAGTCCCAAAAGACTGGGATCATTCCCTACATATTTTCAGACGAAAATGCTTTGAAACTGGAACTCAACCACAAGGAAAAATTTGGAAGGAATGCAAACACTTGGAGGTTAAAAAGTATCCTGCTAAAGAATGAATGGGTCAACCACGAAATTAAAGAGAAACTTAAACAATTCATGCAAACCAATGAAAATGAAAACACAACTGTTCAAAATCCTTGGGATGCAGCAAAGGGGGTCCTAAGAGGGAAGTATATACCAATATAAGCCTTTCTCAAGAAACAAGAAAGGTCTCAAATACACAACCTAACCCTACACCTAAAGGAGCAGGAGAAAGAACAACAAATAGAGCCTAAACCAAGCAGGAGAAGAGAAATAATAAAGATCAGAGCAGAAATCAAGGAACTAGAAACCAAAAGAACAGTTGAACAGATCAAGGAAACTAGAAGCTGGTTCTTTGAAAGAATTAATAAGATTGATAAACCTCTGGCCAGACTTATCAAAAAGAAAAGAGAAAGGACCCAAATAAATAAAATCATGAATGAAAGAGGAGAGATCACAACCAACACCAAAGAAATACAAACAATTATAAAAACATATTACGAGCAACTATGTGCCAACAAGCGAGGCAATCTGGAAGAAATGGATGCATTCCTGGAAATGCGTCAACTACCAAAACTGAACCAGGAAGAAATAGAAAACCTGAACAGACCCATAGCCAGCAAAGAAATTGAAGCAGTTATCAAAAATCTTCCAACAAAGAAGAGTCCAGGGCCAGATGGCTTCCCACGGGAATTCTACCAAACATTGAAAGAAAAATTAATACCTACTCTTCTGAAGCTGTTCCAAAAAATAGAAATGGACAGAAAACTTCCGAACTCTTTCTATGAGGCCAGCATAGATGCCAAACCAGACAAAGACCCCATCAAAAAGGAGAATTACAGACCAATATCCTTGATGAGCATGGATGCAAAAATTCTCACCAAAATATTGGCCAATAGGATTCAACAGAACATTAAAAGGATTATTCACCACGACATGTGGGATTCATACCTGGGCTGCAAGTTTGGTTCAACATCTGCAAATCAATCAATGTGATACAATACATTAATAAAAGAAAGAACAAGAACCATATGATCCTCTCAATAGATGCAGAAAAAGCATTTGACAAAGTACAGCATCCTTTCTTGATCAAAACTCTTCAGAGTATAGGGATGGAGGGTACATACCTCAATGTCATAAAAGCCATCTATGAAAAACCCACAGCGAATATCATTCTCAATGGGGAAAAACTGAGAGCTATCCCCCTAAGGTCAGGAATGCGGCAGGGATATCCACTCTCACCACTGCTATTCCAACGTAGTATTAGAAGTCCCAGCCACAGCAATCAGACAACAAAAAGAAATCAAAGGCATCCAAATCGGCAAAGAAGTCAAACTCTCACACTTTGCAGATGACATGATACTTTCTGTGGAAAACCCAAAAGACTCCACCCCCGAATTGCTAGAACTGGTACAGGAATTCAGTAAAGTGGCAGGATATAAAACCAATGTACAGAAATCAGTTGCTTTTCTATACACTAACAATGTAACTGTAGAAAAAGAAATTAAGGAATTGATTCCATTTATAATAGCACCAAAACCCATAAGATACCGAGGAATAAACCTAACCAAAGGGGCAAAGGATCTGTACTCAGATCCTTTGAATACACATGAAAGTAATTGAAGGAGACACAAAGAAATAGAAAAATTTTCCATGCTCGGGGATTGGAAGAACAAATATTGTTTATTTCTCAGAGCAAGAGAGCACAAGCAGAGGGAGTGGCAGACAAGGAAGAACAAGTATTGTTAAAATGTCTATGTTACACAGAGCAATCTACACATTTAAAGCAATCCCTATCAAAACACCATCAACTTTTTTCACAGAATTGGAACAAATAATCCTAAAATTTGTATGAAACCAGAAAAGATCCTTAATAACCAAAGGAATGTTGAAAAAGCAAACCAAAACTGTTGGCATCACCATTCCAGACTTCAAGCTCTATTACAAAGATGCAGTCATCAAGACAGTATGGTACTGGCACAAAAACAGAAACATAGATCAATGGAACAGAATAGACACTCCAGAAATGGACCCTCAACGCTATGGTCAACTAATCTTTGACAAAGCAGGAAAGAATATCCAATGGAAAAAAGACAGTCTCTTCAACAAATGGTGTTGGGAAAATTGGACAGCCACATGCAGAAGAATGAAGCTGGACCATTTCCTTATACCATATCCAAAAACAGACTCAAAATGGATGAAAGACCTAAATGTGAGACAGGAATCCATCAAAATCCTAGAGGAGAACACAGGCAGCAACCTCTTTGATATTGGACACAGCAACCTTTTGTTTTATTTTATTTTATTATTTTAATGTTACGTTAGTCACCATACAGTACATCATTAGTTTTTGATGTAGTGTTCCATGGGTCATTGTTTGTGTATAACACCCAGTGTTCCATGCAATATGTGCCTTCCTTAATACCCATCACTGGGCTAAACCATCCCCTCACCTCCTCCCCTCTGAAACCCTCAGTTTGTTTCCAGTAGTCAATAGTCTCTCCTGGTTTGTCTCCCCCTCTGATTCGCCCCCCTTCATATTCCCCTTCCTTCTCCTAATGTCCTCCATGCTTATGTTGCCCATATAAGTGAAACCATATGATAATTGTCTTTCTCTGCTTGACTTATTTCACTTAGCATAATCCCCTCCAGTTCCATCCATGTCGATGCAAATGGTGGGTATTCATCCTTTCTGATGGCTGAGCAATATGCCATTGTATATATGGACCACATCTTCTTTATCCGTTCATCTGTTGAAGGGCATCTCAGCTCTTTCCACAGTTTGGCTATTGTGGACATTGCTGCTATGAACATTGGGGTGCATGTGGCCCTTCTTTTCACTACATCTGTATCTTTGGGGTAAATACCCAGGAGTGCAAAGTCTGGGCCATAGGGTAGCTCTATTTTTAATTTTGTGAGGCACCTCCACACTGTTTTCCAAAGTGGCTGTACCAACTTGCATTCCCACCAACAGTGTAAGAGGGTTCCCCTTTCTCCACAACCTCTCCAACATTTGTTGTTTCTTGCCTTGTCCATTTTTTGCCATTCTAACTGGTGTAAGGTGGTATCTAAATGTAAGCCTTTAGCACTTTAATCTCAAGTTAGTGACTCACATCGATGTCATTACATTAGTAGTATTTTATAAAATTAGTTTTAGATTGTCATTGTGTTTCAGACAGTTGTTTGAAACAGCTCTGTGCCTAACCTAACCTCACTCTCACTGCTATTCTTTGTTCCATAAGCTCTCTGTTTCTTTTTTTTATTATGTTCAGTTAGCCAACATATAGTACATCATTAGTTTTTGATGTAGTGTTCAAAGATTCATTAGTTGTGTACAACACCCAGTGCTCATCACATGTTGCCTCCTTAATACCCATCACCCAGTTAAAATTTAAGCTTCTATATTATGCACACACAAATATTAATACACATAAATTCATATACAGATATACAAAGAATCTTATGCTCATTGTAAATGGTCTTTAACTCAGTTGCAGTCTTTTTTTTTTATAACTTGTCTCCCTCAATAATACCTTACAGACGTACCTCCACAACCAGTATAATGCTAATTCATTATTTCAGTGATTGCTTAGTATTTCAGGGTGTGTCATTTATACTTTTGAGGACTTTTCATATTCTTTCTCATTAAATTGCTATTATATCAATCATACAAAAATATTTTGAGGGCGCCTGGGTGGCTCAGTTGGTTAAGCAACTGCCTTCGGCTCAGGTCATGATCCTGGAGTCCCGGGATCGAGGCCCACATCGGGCTCCCTGCTCGGCGGGGAGTCTGCTTCTCCCTCTGACCCTCTTCCCTCTTGTGCTCTCTATCTCTCATTCTATCTCTCTCAAATAAATAAATAAAATCTTTAAAAAAAATATTTTGAGATTGAGTTAAAATGCTGGTTCTCCACCAGGGGCAATTTTGTCCTCCAGGGGACATGGAGAAATGTCCAGAGACATTTTAGGCTGTCAGATTGGGGAGGTGTCACTAGAGGCCAGGGGTGCTCTAAACATCCTATAATGCCCAGGACAAACCCCACCTCAGAGAATGATCTGGGCCAGAATGTCAATAGTGCTGAGATTGAGAAACCCTGAGGTAAATAATGCATATCTATATTTTCAATACTTATAGCTGTTTTCAGATTATTTCCACCAAATGTTATAGCACATCATATTTCTGCAATAAAAATTAAAAAGTACCTCTTTGCTACCTGTTTAAAAGTTCCAATCCTAATTGATGTGGTAACTCTTTAAACTTTTTGACAGACTGATGAGTGTGGAAGAGATTTCATGTTGTTTTCATAAACGATTAGTGTATTTGAGCAAAATTCATATATTTGGTCACCATTTTGATTTGCCCATTTTTATTATATGCCCATATATTATATGCCCATTTTCTACAGGTGTCAGCATCTCAAATGATTTTTACAGATTATTGTTTCTCTCTCTCTCTCTTTTTTATTTTGAGAGAGAGAGTGCTAGCAGGGAGGGGTAGAGGGACAGGGAGAGAGAATCTTAGGCAGGTTCTACGCCCAGTACAGAGCTTGGCCTGGGGCTTGATCTCACAACCCTGAGATCATGACCTGATCTGAAATCAAGAGTTGCACACTGAACCAATTGAGCCACACAAGTGTCCTTACAGATGATTGTTTCTCTATTGAATTCTATGGAGATATTTTGGCCATGGAAATGTTTTAAATTCTATTAGTTAATGTGTAACTTCTTCCTTCTCAGTTTCTTGCCTTAATTAAGATAGTTTTGTCTGCAGATTTTATTTGTTTTATTTTTTTACTTGGAGGATTTTTCTGATAATTATAAAGACTTTCAGGGACTTTTGTATTTTTTAAATTTATTTTAAAATTTCTGTATAATGGACATGCAATGTTTTATTAGTTTCAAGTGTACAATATAGTGATTCAGCAGTTGTACACATTACTCAGCACTCATCATGACGAATGTACTTTTAATTCCCTTCACCTGTTTCACCCATACCCCCACCCACCTTCCCTCTGGTAACCAGCAATTTGTTCTCTATAGTTAAGAGTCTGTTTTTTCGTTTGCCTCTTTTTTTCTTTGTTCATTTATTTTATTTCTTAAATATCAAATATGAGTAAAATCGTATGGTATTTGTCTTTCTATGACTGACTTATTTCACTTAGCATTATACCCTCTAGATCCATCCATGTTGTTGCAAATGGCAAAATCTCATTCTATTTTATGTGTGAGTAATATTCCAATACATACATGTGTATACACGTATATACAAATCGTCTTTATCCATTCATCTATTGATGGACACTTGGGCTCCTTTGTATCTTGGTTATTGTAAACAATGCTGCAATACACATTGGGTGCATATATATTTTCAAATCAGTGCTTTTGTCTCCTTTGGGAAGTGGAATTACTTGATCATGTGGTATTCCTATTTTTAACTTTTTGAGGAATCTTCATAGTGTTTTGCACAGTGGCGGCACCAGTTTGCATTCCCACCAACAATGAACAAGGGTTCCCTCCTCTCCACATCCTCCGCAACACTTGTCACTTCTTGTCTTTTTATAGTAGCCATTCTGACTGGTGTGAGGTGATACTCTTATTCGTTTGGATGTCACATAGATGGAATTATTTTATTTCCTTTTCAGACTGTTCCCGCTTTTTGAGGGTTGGCTTTGTATCCAGTGCAGAATATAAACAATAATGTACTTGCCAGGTTAATAATGCATGATTGTGTCACGCTCTTTCTCTTTTATTTTGATGGTCACATCGATGACGTGGAAATGAAGAATGATACGTGAATTTCAGAATTTCTTTTTCTGGGATTTTCAGAGGAACCAGAATTGCAACGCTTCCTCTTTGGGCTGTTCCTGTCCATGTACCTGGTCACCATACTTGGGAACCTGCTTATCATCCTGTCCATCAGCTCAGACTCCCATCTCCACACCCCCATGTACTTCTTCCTTGCCAACCTGTCCCTTGTAGACATCTGTTTCACCTCCACCACTGCCCCCAAGATGCTGGTAAATATACAAACACAGAGAAAAACCATAACTTATGAAAGCTGCATCATGCAGATGGACTTTTTCACACTTTTTGTAGGTTTGGACAATTTTTTCCTGACTGTGATGGCTTACAACCGCTTTGTGGCCATCTGTCACCCCCTACACTACATGGTCACCATGAACCCCCAGCTCTGTGGACTGCTGGTTCTGGTGTCCTGGATCATGAGTGTTCTGCATTCCTTGTTACAAATGTTTATGGCGTTGCAGCTATTCTTCTGCACAGTCTTGGAAATCCCCCCACTTTTTCTGTGAACTCAATCAGATCATCCAGCTTGCCTGTTCTGACACCTTTCTTAATGACATGGTGATGTATTTCGCAACTGTGCTGCTGGTTGCTGCTCCCCTGGCTGGGGTCCTTTACTCTTACTCTAAGATAGTTTCCTCCATATGTGGGATCTCATCAGCTCAGGGGAAGTACAAAGCATTTTCCACCTGTGCATCTCACCTCTCCGTTGTCTCCTTATTTTATTGTACAGGCTTAGGAGTATACCTTAGCTCTGCTGCTCCCCAGAGCTCCCACTCAAGTGCAGTAGCCTCGGTGATGTACACGGTGGTGACGCCCATGCTGAACCCCTTCATCTACAGCCTGAGGAACAGAGACATAAAGGGGGCCCTAAATGTATTTTTCAGAGGGAAACCATAAAAGGCCCATTTCCCCCCCAAAAGTACCTGTTATTGCAGGCTAATGCCTACCAGCCAGAAATTGTGATTCTTTAATCGGATCATGAAATAAGAACTCAATCCCTCTATTTGTATCCTGGAATGTCATCGTTTCTAAAGTTCAACTGCTTTATTAAACTTTCTGCTCCTTTTGATAGCCAACAATTTTTTCTTTTTTGTTTTCTTAATTTCCAAATCAGTTCCAAACCTGCATCTGAAACAATTTGGAGATTTCCATTTGCCTTATGGATTGATGAACTAGTTTTATGGAATAAATGACATTTTGGAACTGAGGCTATTTTTATAATTTTATTGTACAGGAAATTCTGAGATCACAGTTTTTCACTCTGTGTCTGCCATTCCTACATTACTACCTTAAATGCTCTTCCTGATAATATAGACTTTAACCTACGAGTTTGTTTTGTAGCTAGTCATGGGGCTTTACGATCCTCATTAGGATCCTGTTCTCATATCAGCTCAGCAGCCACAGTATCCCTGGCACAGAATAGTAGGGCAAAAATTGCTTATGAAAATCACAATCCAAGTGTAATCTACAGAAAGACAAATTTTGCATAAATCAAGTGACTTCATATGGGCTCAGTGTCAGAGAAAACATGGAATAGGATGAAGCAAAATTTTTAATCACACCCTAGTTCTTTGTAGAAAATGTGCTTTTGATGATGTACATCTACTCATTGAAGTGTAGGATGCTTGGTGTCCATGTTTAAAGGGTTCTATTGATTGAAGTGAAGAATGTGGTTGCAGGTTTTATATTATTAAATTGAATGATTTTGCTGATCCATATGAAAATTTCCAGTGCTGCCTACAAATATTACTCCTTCCATTGCCATAAAATTAATATCTCTCTCTGTAAAAATATTGTTAGGAATGTTATAGTGTGAGTGAACAGTAAGTGTTTTCACTCTGTCATTAAATTCTTTACTTATGATGTTTCACTGCTGATTTTATTTATTTGCATCTTCTCCCCCACCCCCTTTTTTTTTGCTCTAACAAATGGTTTGTCAATTTTGCTTAGCTTTTCAAAAATTATCTCCTACCTTTGTGAATCTTTTCTATTGGTTTTCTGTATGCTCTGATATTTCTTATTTCTTTTCCTCTGCTGCTTGGGACTTATTTTTTTGTTCTCTTTCTAGGTCTTTGCATCATTTGAACAGTTAGGTTATTCACTTAGGCTCTTTTCTTTTTCTTTTTTTTTTCTGTTTTCTTTTATTTTTTTAATTTAATTTTATTATGTTATGTTAATTACCATACAATACATCGTTAGTTTTTGATGTAGTGATCCACAATTTGTTGTTTTCATATACACTTAGTGCTCCGTGCAGTACGTGCCGTCCTTGATACCCATCACCGGGCTAACCCATCCCCCCTCCCCCCTCCCCTCTAAAACCCTTTTTGTGTCTCAGAGTCCATAGTCTCTCATGGTCCATCTCCCCCTCCCATTCCCACCCCCCATTTTTCCCTTCCTTCTCCTAATGTCTTCCCTGCTGTTCCTTATGTTCCACAAATAAGTGAAACCATATGATAATTGACTTTCTCTGCTTGACTTATTTCACTTAGCATCATCTCCTCCAGTCCCACCCATGTTGATGCAAAAGTTGGGTATTCATCCTTTCTGGTGGCTGAGCAATATTCCATTGTATGTATGGACCACATCTTCTTTATCCATTCATCTGGTGAAGGGCATCTCGGCTCTTTCCACAGTTTGGCTATTGTGGACATTGCTGCTATGGGGAACATTGGGGTGCATATGGCCCATCTTTTCACTACATCTGTACCTATGGGGTAAATACCCAAGAGTGCAATTGTTGGGTCATAGGGTAGCTCTATTTTTAGTTTTTTGAGGCACCTCCACACTGTTTTCCAAAGTGGCTGTACCAATTTGCATTCCCACCAACAGGGTAAGAGGGTTCCCCTTTCTCCACAACCTCTCCAACATTTGTTGTTTCTTGCCCTGTCCATTTTTGCCATTCTAACTGGTGTGAGGTGCTATCTCAATGTGGTTTTGATTGAATTTCCCTGATGGCTAATGATGATGAACATTTTTTCATGTGTCTGTTAGCCATTTCTATGCCTTCTTCAGAGAACTGCCTTTTCATATCTTCTGCCCATTTTTTGACTTGATTGTCTGTTTTTTGGGTGTTGAGTTTGAGAAGTTCTTTGTAGATCTTGAATACCAGCCCTTTATCTGTAGTGTCATTTGCAAACACCTTCTCCCATTCTGTGGGTTGCCTCTTTGTTTTGTTGACTGTTTCCTTTGCTGCGCAGCAGCTTTTTATCTTGATGAAGTCCCAAAAGTTCATTTTTGCTTTTGTTTCACTACCTTTGGAGATGTATCTTGAAAGAAGTTGCTGTGGGTGATGTCAAAGAGGTTACCGCCTATGTTCTCCTCTAGGATTTTGATGGATTCCTGTCTCACATGGAGGTCTTTCATCCATTTTGAGTTTATCTTTGTGTATGGTGTTAGAGAATGGTCGAGTTTCATTCTTCTGCATGTGGCTATCCAATTTTCCCAGCACCATTTATTGAAGAGACTGTCTTTTTTCCATTCCATGTTTTTTCCTGCTTTGTCAAACATTATTTGACCATAGAGTTGAGGGTCCATATCTGGGTTCTCTATTCTGTTCCATCGGTCTATGTGTCTGTTTTTTTGCCAGTGCCATGCTGTCTTGGTAATCACTGCTTTGTAATATAGCTTGAAATCGGGCAACGTGATGCCCCCAGCTTTATTTTTTCTTTTTCAACATTTCCTTGGAGATTCGGGGTCTTTTCTGATTCCATACAAATTTTAGGATTGTTTGTTCCAGCACTTTGAAAAATGTCATTGGAATTTTGATTAGGATGGCGTTGAAGGCATAGATTGCTCTGGGTAGCATAGACATTTTAACAATGTTTATTCTTCTGATCATGAGCATGGAATGTTTTTCCATCTTTTTGTGTCTTCTTCAATTTCTTTCATGAGTGTTCTGTAGTTCCTAGAGTATAGATCCTTTTCCTCTTTGGTTAGGTTTATTCCGAGGTATCTTATGGTTTTTGGTGCTATTGTAAATGGAATAGTTTCTCTAATTTCTCTTTCTATAGTTGCATTGTTAGTGTATAAGAAAGCAACTGATTTCTGTGCATTGATTTTGTATCCTGCCACATTACTGAATTGCTGTATGAGTTCTAGTAATTTGGGGGTGGAGTCTTTTGGGTTTTCCACATAAAGTAGCATGTCATCTGCAAAAAGAGAGAGTTTGACTTCTTCTTTGCCAATTTGAATACCTTTTATTTCTTTTTGTTGTCTGATTGCTGTTGCTAGGACTTCTAGTACTATGTGGAACAATAGTGGCGAGGGTGGACACCCTTGACAAGTTCCTGATCTTAAGGGAAATGCTCTCAGCTTTTCCCCATTGAGGATGATATTTGCTGTGGGTTTTTCATAGATGGATTTTATGAACTTGAGGAATGTTCCCTCTATCCCTATACTCTGAAGAGTTTTAATCACGGAAGGATGTTGTATTTTGTCAAATGCTTTTTCTGCATCAATTGAGAAGACCATATGGTTCTTCTCCCTCCTCTTATTAATGTGTTCTATCACACTGATTGGTTTGCGAATGTTGAACCACCATTGCATCCCAGGGATAAATCCCACTTGGTCATGTTGGATATTCTTTTAATGTGTTGTTGGATCCTATTAGCTAGGATTTTGGAATCCATATTCATTGGGGATATTGGTCTGAAATTCTCCTTTTTGATGGGGTTTTTGCCCGGTTCGGGTATTAAGGTAATTCTGGCCTCATAGAATGAGTTTGGAAGTTTTCCTTCTGATTCTATTTTTTGAAACAGCTTCAGTAGAATGGTATTATTTCTTCTTTGAATGTTTGGTAGAATTCCCCCAGGGAATCCATCCAGTCCTGGACTCGTGTTTTGGGAGGTTTTTGATCACTGCTTCCATCTCCTTATTGGTTATTGGCCTATTCAGGTTGTCAATTTCTTCCTGTTTTGGACTTGGCAGCTTATAGGTTTCCAGGAAGGCCTTCATTTCATCCAGATTGCTCAGTTTATTGGCATAGAGGTGTTGATAATAATTTTTAATAATTGTTTCTATTTCCTTGGTGTTAGTTGTGATCTCTCCCCTTTCATTCATAATTTTATTAATTTGGGTCCTTTCTCTTTTCTTTTGGATAAGTCTGGCCAGTGGTTTATCGATCTTATTAATTCTTTCAAAGAACCAACTTCTAGTTTCGTTGATCTGATCTACTGTGTTTCTGATTTCTAATTCATTGATGTCTCCTCTAATTTTAATTATTTCTCTTCTAATGTGTGGCTTAGGCATCGTTTGTTGCTTTTTCTCTAGTTCTTTAAGGTGTAGAGTTAGTTGGTGAATTCGGGATTTTTCTATTTTTTGGAGTGAGCTTTGGATGGCTATGTATTTCCCCCTTAGGACCGCCTTTGCAGTATCCCATAGGTTTTGGACCAATGTGTTTTCATTCTCATTGATTTCCATGAATTGTTTAAGTTCTTCTTTGATTTCCTGCTTGGCCCAAACATTCTTGAGCAGAGTGGTCTTTAGCTTCCAAGTGTTTGAGTTTCTGCCAATTTTTTCGTGATTGAGTTCCAGTTTTAAAGCATTGTGGTCTGAGAATATGCAGGAAATAATCTCAATCTTTTAGTATCGATTGAGACCTGATTTGTGACCCAGTATGTGGTCTATTCTGGAGAAAGTTCCATGTGCACTTGAGAAGAATGAGTATTCTGTTGTTTTAGGGTGGAATGTTCTGTATATATCTATGAGGTCCATCTGGTCCAGTGTATCATTCAAAGCTCTTGTTTCCTTGTTGATTTTCTGCTTAGATGATCTGTCCATTGCTTAGAGTGGAATATTGAGGTCTCCTCCAATTAACGTATTGTTATCGATATGACTCTTCATTTTGGTTAACAGTTGGCTTATGTAGATGGCTGCTCCCATGTTGGGGGCATAGATATTTACAATTGTTAGATCTTCTTGTTGGCTAGACCCTTTAAGAATGATATAGTGTCCTCCTGTGTCTCTAATTACAGACTTTAAAATCGAATTTGTCTGATATAAGAATTGCTACCCCAGCTTTCTTTTGAGATCCGCTGGCATGGAAGATGGATCTCCATCCCTTCACTTTCAGTCTGGATGTATATTTAGGTGAAGAATGAGTCTCTTGTAAGCAGCATATGGACGGATCCTGTCTTTTTATCCAATCTGCAACCCTGTGCCATTTTATGGGAGCATTTAGGCCATTCACATTGAGAGTGATTATTGAAAGATATGAATTAATTGTCATTATGTTGCCTGGGAAGACGTTGTTTTTATAGATTGTCCCTGTAAATTTCTCTTGTATATCACTCTTGGGGTCTTTCTCCTTTTATAGAGCCCCCCTTACTATTTCTTGCTGGGCCGGCTTAGTGTCACATATTCTTTCAGTTTCTGCCGGTCGTGGAAGCTCTGCATCTCTCCATCCATTCTAAATGACAGCCTTGCCGGATAAAGTATTCTTGGCTGCATGTTCACATTTAGTACTCTGAATATGTCTTGCCAGGCCTTTCTGGCTTGCCAGGTCTCTGTGGATAGGTCTGACATTATTCTGATGTTCTTCCCTCTGTACATAAGGAATCTCTTCCCCCTAACTGCCCTTAAGATGGTTTCCTTGGTTCTAAGATTTGCAAGTTTTACTAGTACATGCCGGGGTGTTGACCTGTTTTCCTTGATCTTGGGAGGGGTCCTCTCTGCCTCTAGGACGCGAATGTTTGTTTCATTCCCCAGATTAGGGAAGTTCTCAGCTACGATTTGCTCAAATATATCTTCTAGTCCTCTCTCTCTCTCCACTCCCTCCGGAATTCCAATTATTCTGATATTGGAACGCTTCATGGTGTCACTTATTTCTCTGATTCTATTTTCATGGATTCTGAGTTGTTTTTCCCTGGCCTCCTCTTTTCCCTTTTTATCTATTATATTGTCTTCCAGGTCACTTATTCATTCTTCTGCCTCACTTACCCTAGCTGCTAGATTATCTAGATTGGATTGGATCTCATTGATAGCATTTTTAAGTTCTGCCAGTTCAGCTTTCATTTCTGCCCTTAGAGACTCTATGTTGCCATTAATTGATTTCTCCATTCCAGCTATTGTCTTCACAATTGCTAGCCTGAATTCCATCTCCGACATCTTGGTTATAACTGCATCCATTTGTAAATCTGCGGCATAAGTCATAATCTCTGAGTCTTTTCTATTTTGGGGATTCCTCCTCCTAGTCATTCTGTTGATGGGTGTTTGAGGGAATGTATAGAGTCCAGATTATTGACTGGAACCCAAGCAAGATGCACCTGTTTTCTAGGGACCTTAGAGTTGTTGGCCTCTTGTTTTCCCAGCCTGTCTTCTGGGGGAGGGGCCTGCCACGCTATTACTCAGGCAACCCTGTTTGGGGGGGAGTTGCCCTGCCTCCCTGTGGTTGGGGATGGGCTCAGTGGGAATCAGTTTTGGGGGCTTTTTTTCTCTGGCGGCTTTCCCTGATGGCTTTCCGTGTCTCTTCTGCGAGTCAGAGCAGAAGAGACCGTTTCCAACCCTCTGCTTCAGAGTAGAGATCGCAGTCTGTTCTTCAGTGAGCTCTCCAGGCCACACTGTCTCCGTTTCTGTCCGTGCTGCTATAAACTGTAGCATCCTGGGTTGTGTACCCCTCCTCAGTGCCCCCAATTCTGCCTCCAGGTTGGGGCACGTCTCTGCCCTTTGTGCTTCTAAAACCGCCAACCACTCCCAGTTCCCATGCGCGACCCCACCACTCTGGGTTTCCGCCCCAGGGGCTGCCCTAAAGTCCTTTCCCCGCTGCTACCGGTCTGTGAGTCTGTGCCCCGTCCCCAGCATGTGAGGCTGTCGCTCACCAGTGGTGTAGGATCCCCACGGCCAGGCTCCCTCCCGCTGCCATTTATCCTCCGGTATCTGCCCACGGAATCACGGGTCCCTGCTTCATACCTCGAAACCAACCGCCCACGATATTTTGTAGAGATCCGGATCTTCTTATATCTCAGGCTGATTTCGTGGGTGCTCAGAGTGGTCTGGTAGGTATCCAGCTCAATTCCAGGGACCAGTTGAAATGGGGTCCCCTACTCCTCCGCCATCTTTCCTCACCCCCTCACTGATGCCATCTTCATGGCATCCTTATGTACGTACTGTTTTCCTATTGATTGACCTTTCCATTGACATATTCATAATGGTTTTCATTCTAGCACTTTTTTTATGGAGAGGGTTCTGCTGGAAGGAGGTGACATTTGAAATGCAAGGAGGAAGACAGAGACATAGGAGATTTTTTCTTCATTTTTCCAAGTTTTTTTTAGTTTAAATTCAATTAGCCCACATATAGTACATCATTAGTCTCAGATGTAGAGTTCAATAATTCATCAGTTGTATTATAACACCCAGTGCTCATCACATCATGTGCCCTCCTTAATGCCCATCACCCAAATACCCCATCTCCCTACCCTTCCTTTTTCCATTTTTATTGAAAAATAACTGACATGTAAAATTCTGGAAGTTTAAGCCTACCACTTGGTGATTTCATATACATGTACATTGTGAAAGATCACCAGAATACATTAGTGAACACATCCATCATTTCACAAAGTTATCATTTCTTTTTATTGTAAGAACATTTACAATGTACTCTGTCAGCAACATTCACGTATACAATGCAATAAAGTTAACCATAATGACCATGCTGTACATTACCTTCCCAGAACTCATTCATGTTATAACTAAAGGTTTGTAGGCTTTCACCAGCATCTTCTCATTTCCTCAAACCCCAGCCATAGGAAAACATCAACCTACTCTCTGTTTCTATGAGTTCAGATTTTTGTATTTCACATATAAGTGAGATCATACATTACTGGTCTTTCTCTGTCTGATTATTTCACTTAGCATAATGCCCTCAGGGGCCATCCATGTTATATGAAAGGAAAGGATGTCTTCCTTTTTTATTGCTAGGTTCCACTGTATAAGTATGCCATCATCATTAATTCATCTGTCGATGGATACTCAGTTGTTTCCATATCTTGATTATTGCAAATAATGCCACAATGAATTTAAGGGTGCAGACATCCGAGATGTTCACAAGTATGTGGGAATTAAACCACACACTCATGAACAGCTGGTGGGTGAAAGAAGAAACCAAAAAGGAAATTTAAAAATCTTTAATCAAATGAAAATGGAAACACAGCCTATCAAAACTTATGGGATTTTGCAAAAGAAACTCTAAGAGGGAAGTTTATATCTATAAATGTCTACATTAAGAAAAATAACAGAGCTTTTATAAATGGAATCGTTTCTCTAATTTCTCTTTCTACAGTTGTATTGTTAGTATATAAGAAAGTAACTGATTTCTGTGCATTGATTTTGTATCCTGCCACATTACTGAATTGCTGTATGAGTTCTAGTAATTTGGGGGTGGAGTCTTTTGGGTTTTCCACATAAAGTAGCATGTCATCTGTGAAAAGAGAGAGTTTGACTTCTTCTTTACCAGTTTGAATACCTTTTATTTCTTTTTGTTGTCTGATTGCTGTTGCTAGGACTCCTAGTACTATGTTGAACAATAGTGGCGAGAGTGGGCATCCTTGACGTGTTCCTGATCTTAAGGGACAGGCTCTGAGCTTTTCCCCACTGAGGATGATATTCGCTGTGGGTTTTTCATAGATGGATTTTATGAACTCGAGGAATGTTCCCTCTATCCTTATACTCTGAAGAATTTTAATCAGGAAAGGATGCTGTATTCCATTTACAATAGCACCAAAAACCATAATATACCTCAGAATAAACCTAACCAAAGAGGTAAAGGATCTATACTCTAGGAACTACAGAACACTCATGAAAGAAATTGAAGAAGACACAAAAAGATGGAAAAAACATTCCACGCTCATGGATTGGAAGTATAAACATTGCTAAAATGTCTGTGTTACCCAGAGCAATCTATACCTTCAATGCCATCCTGATCGACATTCCAATGACATTTTTCAAAGTGCTGGAACAAACAATCCTAAAATTTGTATGGGATCAGAAAAGACCCCGAATCGCCAAGGAAATGTTGAAAAAGAAAAACGAAGCTAAGGGCAACACGTTGCCTGATTTCAAGCTATTTTACAAAGCAGTGATCACCAAGACAGCATGGTACTGGCACAAAAACAAACACATAGACCAGTGGAACAGAATAGAGAACCCAGATATGGACCCTCAACTCTATGGTCAAATAATCTTCAACAAAGCAGGAAAAAAATGTGCAATGGAAAAAAGACAGTCTTTGGGGTATTTACCCCAAAGATACAGATGTAGTGAAAAGAAGGGCCATATGCACCCCAACGTTCATAGCAACAATGTCCACAATAGCCAAACTGTGGAAAGAGCCCAGATGCCCTTCAACAGATGAATGGATAAAGAAGATGTGGTCCATATATACAAGGGAATATGACTCAGCCATCAGAAAGGATGAATACCCAACTTTTACATCAACATGGATGGGACTGGAGGAGATGATGCTAAGTGAAATAAGTCAAGCAGAGAAAGTCAATTATCATATGGTTTCACTTATTTGTGGAACATAAGGAACAGCATGGAGGACATTAGGAGAAGGAAGGGAAAAATGAAGTGGAGGAAATCAGAGGGAGAGATGAACCATGAGAGACTATGGACTCTGGGAAACAAACAGGGTTTTAGAGGGGAGGTTTGAGGGGGGTTTGGTTATCCCAGTGATGGGTATTAGGGAGGGCACGTACTGCATGGGGCACTGGGTGTTATAGGAAAACAATGGATCGTGGATCACCACATCAAAAACTAATGATGTATTGTATGCTGACTAACGTAACATTAAAAAATTAAAAAAAAAAAGAAAGCAATCCATGGTACCCCGTGAAATAAATGAGAATTTCCAAATATTTTTGATCAAGGTTGGAAAAAAGTTTTAAAAGTATATTATGGACAAAGGGGAAAACTGTCTGTATATCAGATAGAGTAGGTTAATAAAATGAGTTATTTTAAATGTATGGAGAAGTTGAATTCAAACAAATGGAAATTCCAGGAAATATATAGAAGGAGATGTTTCTACCTCCACAGTCTGATCAAAGAATGGCAGTTCCTGGCTCTCAGGCTCTGAGCCCTGCAATCATGGGCACTTCTTCAGCCCCAGAACGACTGGCCCTTACATCACTGGAACCCCAATGATTCCCTTCAGAGCCCTCTTTATGTCTTTGTTCCTCAGGGTATAGATGAAGGGGTTCAGCATGGGCGTGACCACCGTGTACATCACAGAGACCACTGTACCTGAGTGGGGGATCTGGGGAGCAGCAGCGCTAAGGTACACACCAAGCAATGTACAATAAAACAAGGAGACAACGGAGAGGTGAGATGCACAGGTGGAAAATGCTTTATACTTGCCTTGAGCTGATGATATTCTACATATGGCAGAAAGAATCTTAGAATAAGAGTAAAGGATCCCAGCAAAAGGACCACCACACAACAGGACAAGTGCAAAATACATCACCAAGTTATTAAGAAAGGTGTCAGAACAGGCAAGTTGGATCATCTGAATGAGTTCACAAAAGAGGTGGGAGACTTGGAAGTGTGTACAGAAGGACAACCGCAACATCATTAAACTATGTAAGAAGGAATTCAGGATAGACATGATCCAGGACACCAGTACCAGCAGTCCACAGAGCTGGGGGTTCATGATGACTGTGTAGTGCAGGGGGTGGCAGATGGCCACAAACCGGTCATAGGCCATCACACTCAGGAGAAAGATTTCTGACCCAGCAAAGAGTATGAGAAAATAAATCTGTGTGATGCAGCCTGCGTAGCTTATGACATTGCTCTGAGTCTGGATGTTCCATAGCATCTTGGGGATGGTGGTGGAGGTGAAGCAGATGTCTACAGAGGACAGGTTGGCGAGAAGGAAGTACATGGGGGTGTGGAGGTGGGAGTCTGAGCTGACGGCCAGGATGATGAGCAGGTTCCCCAGCACAGTGATTAGGTACATGCAGAGGAAAAGCCCAAATACGAGGGGCTGCAGTTCTGGGTCCTCTGATAGTCCTAGAAGGTGAAACTTTGAAATTTGTGTTTCATTTCCTGGTTCCATGTGGTGGAGGTGACTTCAAGGACAGAAGCAAAGAGCATGACTAATTTTCACACGATCTGGTATTATGCTCAGTTTTTAAATGCTACTTTTTAAATTTTATGTTCTAGAAATTCACTTTAATATGTTGTGCTTACATATGGTCCACTTTAGGGGAACTTCTATACCCCCATAGTTTTGGAATTTTTGTTCCAATCACTTTTTTTCCAAAGGCCATGTATTCTATAATTTTAATTTAAAAATTATTGTAAGCTTCTGAAAAATAAATTAAGTGCTGTCTACATTTTAGGCATTGTGTAAGCAAGGAGTATGGGGTGGTAAAGAACAAAAGTCCCTATCATTCAATGATGGAGAAAGAATACATTAACAAATAAGAAATTTAAATAATATTTCAAGCGGTGGCAGGTGGTATGAAGAAAAGGAAAGCAGGGATAAAGCAGAGAGTGAATAGGGCATGCTATTTTCATGGGTATGTAGGCCATTCTGCAAACAAGGTGACACTGGAACACAGACCTCATGTAAGACAGAGGGGTAGATGAAGGAATATGGGCGAAGTGTGCGCCCAGCAAAGGGAATGGCCAGTGCAAAAGCGTCGAGGGAGGTACTTGTTTCCAAGGTTCAAGTCAAAGAAGCAAAGCCAGCGCTGCAAGGGGAATGAACAGGAGGGAGACTGAGGAGAGAAGCTGTCCGACATGCTGAGGAGGGAAGTGGCCTCTCTGCTACCTCTGAACCCTCAAGGCACAGGGACTTCCTTGTGCACACTGCCTCTCCCACTGTATTCATCATGTTGCAGAGGCATCCCATGAATTGAACAAGATCCCCTTCTTAGTGGCCCCTGTGTTGTGTCACCTTGGAAGTTATGAGCCCTGGCACCCTGTTGTGGGGACTGCTCACACTCTAAAGTCACACGCATGCAGGACACCATGGCCTCCTGGGTTGTGTTATTCCCCTGTCTTTCTCAGCCTCACCATCCTGGTTATGTTAGGAATGGATCCAACCCAACTAGGCCAGGTAAGTGATCTTTCTCCTGTAAAGTGCAGAAATGCCAATTCTTAAGCCTCCCATGGACAAATAATATATATACATATATACATATTTATGTTTATATGTATATATATGCATATATATAATTGATTAATTTATTCAGTGCTAATGTCAATTTCACAGAGTGTCTGCTACTCACACTTTTGAGGGTCTTTCATATTCTTTACCATTAAATTGCCATTACTGCAATGCTAGAAGAATTATGTTGAGATTGTTAAACTCAATGTGTGGTTCTAATTGGGTGTAATATATAGATATATAGTACACTCCCCAAATTATCAAAGGGTTAAACCAACACCTCACAAAAGGAAGTGTACATAAAACAACAAAAGTTGGGCATTTTTTATATCAAGCATAGAAGACGTATTTTTCCTGTACCTCCTGCATCATTATTTGGCCGATTCTTTTATATGTGGTCTGATAAGGGATGAGGTTAGTGCCTTTCTCCCTTCTCTTATGTGGCATCTTTTTATTGATATTCTTGGGCTTTGGGTATTGTTCTCTCCTTTGACAAACCCAAAGGGAACACTCTAATCCTCAAACTGAATTTCATCCAAGGTGCAAAGGGGTCCACAGACCATGCTCTGTAATCCTGTCCACACCATGACAATTAAATCATTTTGTACTCAATAATTTGCCTCAAAAAAAAAAATTTGCTTCAGATAATTCTGTCTGCAGGCTTCATATCATACACACATTTATTTCATTGTGCTCTGTCCTCACTGTTATGATACATGATTCAAAAGTTCATGGACTTCACCTTCCTGGTTTACTTTTGTTTTTTTCACCAAGTTATGTGAATATAAGTGCTTAATATAAAAAGACCTAAGAATATGAAAAGTTAGAGAATGAAAAATATGAAGGGATCACAAAACCAGGTTAAAATGTAAAATGAGTAGTTTCAATACAACTGTCCTAGGCGAATTTGTATGAAAAACCAAAACAAATTGAAATGGGATATAAAATAGCAATCATCAATGATATCAACATGGATTAATAACTAAATTGGAGGGCGCCTGAGTGGCTCAGTTGGTTGAGCGACTGCCTTTGGCTCAGGTCATGATCCTGGAGTCCCGGGATCGAGTCCCACGTCGGGCTCCCTGCTCAGCGGTGAGTCTGCTTCTCCCTCGGAACCCCCCCCCACCATGCTCTCTCTTTCTATCTCATTCTCTCTCTCAAATAAATAAATAAAATCTTAAAAAAAATAACTAAATTGGAAAAAACCTAGATATGAAAGGATATAACATGTAATGTTATATTACATATAATAACATGTAATGTCCCTCGAATGTTCTGGTCCATGACGGGTCCTCAGTTTTTATTTGTTGTATGTGTCAGGAATTAGGTCTCAATGTATAAGGACATTTACTACATGGCAAGATTGCATTTCAGTTTCATTGGAAAAGGCTGAATTGCTAAATAAATGGTGGCATAAAGGGATATCTATTTGGAAGAATATGAAATTGGTCCCCTCTCCCGGATCTTACTCAAACTCAGAGGATTATGACCTCAGTATTGATGTAACCATAGCATATATTAGAACATGAAGAAAACTACACACAAAAATTTCAGCTTTCCACTTAATTCAATTATTGTATAGAATTTGATGAATTAAAGGACCTACACCGCTTAAATATAACAAGAAACTCAGAAGTAAGCAGGTAGATGTATTTAAATAAAATGTCAAATTTTTATGGTTAAAATATGTTCCAAAAGTCAATTGAGAAATAAGGATCTGAAGAAATCATTTGAAATGCTGATAGTGTTTTAAAAATAAAAGAGAGCTTGAGAAGGAGAATAACATATGGGTATATAATAATAAAACCCAGTAAGAATGATCATCAAATATATGAAGTTCACTGAACCTGAGGGATAGTTTAAGAACAGTAAGAAACATCTCTATCACCAGCAGCCTGGGGAACAAAAACTATATAGAGTTGTTACATTCTTTGTGGTTGGAACTTTTAAACTGGTGGCCAAGGGGCTACTGTGAATTTGCTGGCAGAAATGTAAGTTGTTACAAGATTGAAGGCAGAACTTGAATGCAGCTGTGATTCAAATACTGATATTCTTTACCTCACGGTTTCTCTATCTTTGCACCATGGACATTCTGGCCAGAGCCTGCCCTGGGGTGTCCTGTGCATTGTAGGGTGTTTAGACATTACCTCCATGCACCTCTCTCCACTGTGACAGGCAAAGCTGGCTCCAGACAGTGATCAATGACCCTCGGGACAAAAATCACACCGGATTAGAACCACACTTTGAGTTTAACAATCTCAACATACTTTTTCTAGCATTGCAATAATAGCAATTTAATGATAAAGAATATAAAAGACCTTCAAAAGTGTGAGTAGCAGTCACTCTGCGAAATTGACATTAGCTCTGAGTCAATCAATCAGTCAATCAGCCAATCAATCAATCAATCAAACAAACACAGGGATCTTTTGCTCTGGGCTAAGTTGAATTGGCTCTCAGGTGATGATTGGTCGATGGTCTTGGCTTCCATTCTGATCCTGTCATCCACGGTCCACTGGGGGGTTGGACTCACCTGGCTGGGGTGTCTGAGAGGAAGGTGTCCTGAGGAAGTCTGAATTCCTCCCTGGACAGCAGATGATAGGGCCTAAAGCTCTGTCCTCATCCGAGGCAGGAGGGAGTGAAACATCGAACTCCAGCCAGAATAAGGACTTGGAACAAACAGTCAAGAAGCATGGTCCTTCCCATCCAAGGTTGCCCGGGCTGATGGACTGGAGATGAGGAGGTATTCACAGCTCCCTTTGTCTGCTCATTAGGCACATTTCCCTCTTGTGACTCCAGTCTCTATGCACATGATTCCCAAGTGGAAAAGTCTCTGGACAGAAAAGATGCTTTCTTAATGAATCTCAGTTCCCAAAAGACAGGGTTAGAGGTCAAGTGAATCCAGTTTTTGGTAATTTTTAAAATTCCTTTTACTCCCTTTCCCTGTACTTGCCCCCTTCTTGATGTGTGAATCTCCTAGCATCTTATCTCAGCTCCAAGTTATAATTTTCTCCCAAGTCTAAGACCTAGTAACCTGCCTGGATTAGGTCTCTTTATTTTCAAAGAATTTACACGTGGTGGGGACCCAGTCCTGCTGTCTCAAGACAGGGTCTGTTCTTCTTTTCAAAAAGGCAGAGAAGAGGCTTCTTCTTATAATATAATACAAGATAATATAATATGATAATATAATAAACCTTGTCCTTCACACACATTGGCTTCAAGACATGTTTGCTGTTACAATTAGGAATTTCTTTATATGTTAAGAGCTATCACCTAGCCCTTTGTCATAAAATCGTTCATAATTATAACAGATGTGTTTAGATATTTTTGTGTACTATAACATGAGCTTGCATCTCATAGGGATTGTTTGATTTAATTTTATAAACATCTTATCTCTGAGGAAGTACATTTATGAACTCCAATCTACATTGTAGACATGGTGCTTGATGCTGTCTAGTGATCTGTCCACACTGAATATCCAAGTATGTGGTGGGCCTTGAGTGTCATACAAAAACAATGAATCATGGAACACTACATCAAAAAACAATGATGTACTGTATGGTGACTAACATAACAGAATAAAATTAAATTAAATTTAAAAAACCCCACAAGACAGTAGGAATAGAAGGAACATACCTGAAAATCAAAAAGCCATGTAAGCACGTGTTGTGATGAGCACTGGGTGTTATATGTAACTAATGAATCATTGAACGCTACATGAAAAACTAATGATGTGCTATACAGTGGCTAACTGAACATAATAAAAAAACACAAATAAACCAAAAAGGCCATGTCGGATGGACCCACAGCTAATATCCTCCTCAATGGGGAAAAACTGAGAGCTTCTCCCTTAACGTGTTAGGAACACGACAGGGATGTTCACTGTAATCAGTTGTTCAACATAGTACTGGAAGTCCTAGCCTCAGCAATCAGACAACAAAAAGAAATAAAAGGCATTCAGATCAGCAAGGAATAGGTAAAAATATCAGTCTTCACAAATGGCCAACAGACACATGAAAAAATGCTCAACATCCTTCATCATCAGGGAAATACAAATCAAAACCATAATGAGATACCACCTCACACCTGTCAGAATGGCTAAAAGTAACAGCTCGTAAAAAAAGAGGTGTTGGTGAGGATGTGGGAAAGGGGAACCCTCTAGCACCAATGGTGGGAATGCAGGCTGGTGCAGCCTCTCTGGAAAACAATATGGAGGTTCCTCAAAAAGTTCAAAATAGAACTATCCCTAGTACTTTTAAGGTGTTACTTTTTATAGCAAGCAAGGATTAAGGTAGCAGATTGAACGGGATTGCTAATCAACTGCTATTAAGATAAAAAGATTAGCGATGGTTGTCCAGGTGGGACAAGGTAATCACAATGGTCCTCCAAATGTTGATGAGGGAGACAAAAGAGTTGGTGTCAGAGAGACTTTGAGAATGCTGCCCTGCTGGCTCTGAAGCTGGAGGAAGAGCCATGAATCAAGAATGCAGGTGGCCAAAAATTGAGACTAGAATTGGAAAGAAAACAGATTCTCCCGTGTGCCTCTAGAAGGAACTTAACTGTACAGACATGTTACTATGGGCAGTATGAGACTCCTTTCAAGCTTCTGCTTCCAGAAGTTAAGAGTACATGTGTGTTTGTTTTAAACAAGTAGCGTGGGGATATTTTACAGCAGCAGGAGGAATCTCATATGGACATAGTCAATGAAATTATTTGAGGATATTAAGTTTCATCTTTCCAATTCATTCAGCACTTCCCTTGGATAGGGCAAATTACATCTGAAGAACCCACATTAATTAGAAAAAAAATTAAATCAGTTTGGAGACATTCTGCCCCATCAGCTGGTATGGTGAATTCCTCGTGGCATAAATGTGCCTGTGGTTTGATTCTGGGGCCTTTGAGGTAGTGACATAGCAAAGGAACTCAGGATCAAAATTAAGGTCACTCATTGTAATTTATGATTTTGTGTCTATATATATATATATCTGCACCTTTTTATTTCATGTTAGTTCAACCATTCATTCTTTTTCAGTGCTACCCTTTCCAACTCTCCCTCAAGTTTTCTTTCAACATAAAAGATGATATCATAAATTGTATAAACATTTGGGAGTGGGCTTATTTTAAAGAAAAATGTGTACAAACACACACACACACACACACACACACAAGTCACAACCACTATACTGGAATGTTTTCTTAGGAGTAAAAAAAATGAATTTCCATACATTTTGTTCTTTTCTAACAAGATTCATTTAACATTATATTTAGTATTCTGCACTGCCTTGAGAAATAAGGAAAGAGGCTCAGGGAGCTTAAATTTTTAATAAGTACCTAACAGAGCAGTTGAAGCTTACCTAACAGTCTTATTATATACAAATTGAAATATGCACTATGTACTCTTCCTTTTCGTGTAGCTCCTTTAATTCATCAAATTCTATACTTTAAATATGCAGTTTATTGTATGACATTATACTCCAATAATTGAATTAAGTGGAAAATATCTACGGTGTATGGCTAAGAGTAGGGCCTAGAGCACAGGTAGCTGACTCTCCATTGAAGGTTTGGGAGAGACCTCTTTGAACAGGGAAGGAAAACAAGTGTTTTCCTTAGATGCAGGAACAGTGGGATGAAATTCAAACGATTCACTTAATTTTATTTAATTTCTAAATAGAATATCTTACATATAGAAATGTAGTAATAAGGCCATAAATTGGCTGAGACAGAAGAACACTCCAGCCACATACAACACCGTGGATGAACCTTAGAAACACAACTTAGAGATTCACTCCTGACCACAGACCCCTGAGGAGCCCGTCAGAGATCAGAAATGCTTCTGAGAATATAATGCCATTTGACTGTAAAGACATAATTGATGAGGAGAACAAAGGCAAGAGAAATGTAGGTAAAAGTCAATCTCCTTACAATCTGCAGCCCCTGTTGAATCCCTCAGACATTCAGAGCATGACACCACCCGAGGAACTCAGGGCTGCCTTAATGTTGATGTTTCATTAGATACTGACAGCAACCTCATCTTGACAATAGCCAGCCCTCTAAGGTCCTGTAAACCTCATGTTCAGCGCACAGAATTTCCTCAGAAACTTACATTTTCTCTACCCCCCTCCCTCCCCAAGAATCAGCCACTCTTCACAATCCCAGGGAAGCTCTTTCTGCCCCCAGGTCCTGTCTCTGTGCTATAATAAAAGCATATCTTTGCGCCAAAATTGTCTCAAGAATTATTTCTTGACCATTGCATTTGACCACCCCACATCAGTATAATATCCCATTTGACAAGGACAACCTGTTAAACAGCAGAAGCTGACACAATAATCTCACAAACAGACATGAGGCAATTAGAACATGTGCTGCTTTTTATTTGTGGTCTATGATCTGATATTAAGGAGAGCAGTCATGATCTTTCTGTTATTCAAGTTTATTTCTGATGACGTTAGGACCAGCTGACTATATGTGGGCTTCCTTCTGGGCCACTGGGACAGTTTGAAGGACATGCATATTGGTGCAGAAGAAATGGTGATCCTGAACCACATGACCAGCAGGACATTCAGCTTATCTGTGAAGCGTCCTCTGGTCATGCAGGTGGGAGAGATTTCTGAGGAGGAAGAAGGTACAAAATGAATGATGTTGATACTATTCATTCACTATCCCTTAGCATTTGTGACAGATATTAGGAAAAGGGAATTATTTTGTGTAACAATAGAAAGAGCCATATTAGCAGGTGGCATTGGATGTTTTCTAGTAGAAATAGGGAGATAATGGGTGATAAAACATAGAAAACTCTAACCAACACTTCACCTCAGTGAATAAACCTCCTCAGTTGTGGACATCAATCTTTCATGCTCCAATAAATAGATGCACAGCATGAGCTGTGATGTAAAAAAAAAAAGAAAAGAAAGAAAAATATTTTGCCTAGTAACAAAATGAGTGTTTTGAAATTTTGCTTCATCATACTTATGGTCATCCTGACACTAAGAAAATATAAGGTCAATTTATTTATTCTAATTTGTCTTTCTATGTAGACTGCACTGGAAGAGATATTCTTGCTAATCAGTGTTTGCATGTGGCTATGGTAGGAATTCCATATATTGAGCTGAATTACAGTAACAATAGCATAAGATGAAAATTGAGAGGGAGGCAAACCATAAGAGACGCTGACTCCAGGAAACAAACTGAGGGCTGCTGGAGGGGAGGTGGGTGGGGTAATGGAGTAACCGGGTGATGGGCATTGAGGAGGGCACTGGATGGGATGAGCACTGGGTGTTATATACAACTGATGAATAAGTAAATTCTACCTCTGGGGAAAAAAGGAGGATACTGGTTAGGAAACACAGGAGCATGTTTGTAGAGTAAGTACCTGAAATTAAGCTTTTGATTTCTTAGGTATGCAATTCAAGGACAACCATGTTGAATAAACACAATTGTGGAACACTATTACCAGATAAGCCCTCAGGCTGCCCCCAGCCATGAAATACCTCTTCAGAAAGCCCTGATGGCCTTCATACTGACACATGAGTGACCCTGCTTTTCCCCATTCAGCACCCAAATTCTAATCATATAAGATTCTCTAATAAAGCATGAACCCGCAAACCCCTATATACTCTGGTCATGAACCTTAATAAAGACAAACCCCTCAGTGATGCTCTCTCTTTCTCCCTGTCAATGCCTCTCTCCTCCTCTGAGACCTCCCCGAATGGCCTTTGGTTTTTCCATGTGCCCTCCAGCACCTGTGAGGAATAAACCTTGGTTTTTTAGAGTTCTTTGATGGATGTTGCTGAGGTGTGTGTTACAGTCACAATAAGAACCAAGGGGCTGGTGCAGCCACAGCAGAAACTCTGGTCAGGGAAGCATTTATGGGAATGTTTACAAGCACAGGGGTGCAGGGGAATGTCTGGGCTTTCCTAGCCTAAGCATCCCTGTCAGTAGCCCGAGACTTAAACAGAACAATGTTAGAGACCACATTTTCAGGAAGAGGAGTAAGGGTATATGTGTAAAAAGACTAACAGACTCAGGGTGAGAACTGTGGTTTTGTATTCTCCTCCACAATAAGGTTATATGAAGGGCTTAGTGGCCAAGGTAGTATCTTCCATATGAAGAATACAACCCATGATTATTCTTTGGGGAAATCTAGGGAAAATTTACTTGAAATGAAGTTAGTTTGAAGAAATCCAACTTGCCCCTTGTAAGATACAGAAATTTCCAGGCATTTGTGATTCAAGGTTGGGGAAATGATTAGGAATATATGAAGGTAGACAAAGTGAAACCTGTCTGTGTATCAGACAGAATAGAAGGTTAATAAAGTGAGTTACTTAAATGTATGGAAAAGTTGAATTCAAACTAATGGAAATTCCAGGAAGTAAATAGAAGGAGTCGATTCTACCTCCATAGTCTGATCAAGGAATGGCAGTTCCTGACTCTGAGGCTCTGAGCCCTGCAATCATGGGCACTTCTTCAACCCCGAGACTACTGACCCTCAAATTACTGGAATCCCAACAATTCTTTTCAGAGCCCTCTTTATGTCTCTGTTCCTCAGGCTGTAGATGAAGGGGTTCAGCATGGGCGTCACCACCGTGTACATCACCGAGGCTACTGCACCTGAGTGGGAGCTCTGGGGAGCAGCAGAGCTAAGGTACACTCCTAAGCCTGTACAATAAAATAAGGAGACCATGGAGAGGTGAGATGCACAGGTGGAAAAAGCTTTATACTTGCCCTGAATTGATGATATCTGACATATGGAGGAAACAATCTTAAAGTAAGAGTAAAGGATCCCAGGCAGGGGAGCAAGACCCAGCAGCACAGTTGCAAAATACATCACCATGTCGTTAAGAAACATGTCAGAACAGGCCTGCCCAACCACCTGATTGAGTTCACAGAAAAAGTGGGGAATTTCTACCTCTGTACAGAAGGACAGCCGCAACACCATTAAGCTCTGTAACAAGGAATTCAGCACACTGATGATCCAGGAAACCAGAACCAGCAGTCCACAAAGCCAGGGGTTCATGATGACCGTGTAGTGCAGGGGGTGACAGATGGCCACGACGCGGTCATAGGCCATCACAGTCAGGAGAAAATCATCCCAGCCTGCAAAAAGTAGGACAAAGTACATCTGTGAGACGCAGCCGGCATAGGTGATGACTTGGCTCTGAGTCTGGATGTTCCACAGCATCTTGGGGACGGTGGTGGAGGTGAAACAGATGTCTGCAAATGACAGGTTGGTGAGGAAGAAGTACATGGGGGTGTGGAGGTGAGAGTCTGAGCTGACGGCCAGGATGATGAGCAGGTTCCCCAGCACAGTGATCAGGTACATGGAGAGGAAAAGCCCAAATATGAGGGGCTGCAGTTCTGGGTCCTCTGATAATCCCAGAAGAAGAAACTCTGAAATTTGTGTATCATTGTCTGATTCCATGTGGTGGTGGTGACTACAGGGGAAGAAAAAAAATAAGATAATAATTTTCAAGCAAATGGGCTTCATTTATGTACTTTATTCATTTTTTTATTTTTTAAGTTTTTATTTAAATTCCAGTTAGTTAACCTCCAGTTTAATATTCATTTCGTGTGTACAGTATGGTGATTCAGTGCTCTATACAACACGTGGTGATCATCACATGTCCCCTCCCCAATTTCCGTCACCTATTTCCTCCATCCTCCCACCACATCCCCTCTGGTAACCATCAGTGTGTTGTCTGTAGTTAAGAGTCTATTTCTTGGTTTGTCTCCCTCTCTTTTTTTTTCCCCCTTTGCTCATTTGTTTAGTTTCTTAAATTCCACATATGAGTGAAATCATATGGTATTTGTTTTTCTCTGACTTATTTCGCTTAGCATAATACTCTCTAGTTCCACTGTGTCATTGCAAATGGCAAGATTTCATTTTGTTTTATGAATGAGAAATACTCCATTGTACTATATATACCACATCTTCTTTATTCATTCATATATTGATGGACACTTGAGCTGTTTCCATAGTTTGGTTATTGTGAATAATGCTGCTAAAAACATTAAGGTGCATATATCTCTTTGAACTAATATTTCTGTATTCTTTTGGTAAATATCTAATAGCGCAATTGCTGGGTCTAGGTCAGTTCTATTTTTAACTTTAAAAAAAAGTTTATTTATTTGAGAGAGAGAGAGAACTCACACACAAGGAGGGGGAGGGGTGGAGGGAGAGTGAGTAGCAGGATCCCCGCTGGGCAAGGAGCCTGATGTGGGACTGGATCCCAGGATCCTGAGCCAAAGGCAGATGCTTAACTGACTGAGCCACCCAGGCATCCCTATTTTTTAACTTTGTGAGGAATCTACATCGTTTTGCAGAGTGGCTCCACCAGTTTGCATTCCCCCTGAGTAAGGAAAGGGATAAGGTATAGGCAGGGAGAGGTAGGAGGCTCCTGAATGCCCTGACTAGGCTCCTGCAGAGCTAATTAACCAGGCTCACAGAAATCCCAGATGCAGAGAAATGTTATAGACAAGATATTAACTAGGGAGAAGGGAAGTAAGGAATCCACCTTGTTTGTCCCAAATATAGATGAGATATTCACATGATAGCTACAAATTCACTTTGTTTGTCTTAAATGTTATAGATGAGATATTTACCAAGTTCCCTGGTCAATTTTCGATAAAAAAGACTGACTGTGGCGGAGGCGGAGCAAGATGGCGGAGGAGTAGGAGACCTAGATTTCGTCTGGTCTCAGGAATTCAGCTGAATAGGGATCAAACCATTCTGAACACCTACGAACTCAACAGGAGATCGAAGAGGAGAGTAGCAACAACTCTCTGAACAGAGAAGTGACCACTTACTGGAAGGTAGGAAGTGTGGAGAAGTGAATCCGAGGCGATATTCGGGAGGATAGACGGCGGGGGAGGGGCCTCCGCCGGCCGCTTCTGGCAAGTGATAGAGCCGCGGAGCACAAAATCAGAACTGTTATAAGTCGGCTCCGCTGAGGGACGTTGCTCCAGTGGCTAAGCAGGGGGTGGAATCTTCCCGGGACAGTGTGGTCTCAGGACCCTTGGGGTCACAGAAAGACCGGGGGAGGCTGAGTGCGCCAGAGCTCCCAGGTGTCGGAGCAGGGAAGCCGGTTGCAGAGACGGAGCTGAGGCGCGGGCTCTCAGCTCGGGGTTGCCATAAAGTGTGATCTGCGGCCCAGTCAGGCCACTGCTCCTGCAGGAGGGACCCAACAAACGGCAGATCCGGGGAGACTCCCCTTCCTTCCAGGGGAGGAGCGGCGCGGGAGCGCACTGCAGGGATCTACTGGGTTTGGAGACTCCACACGGGGTCGGGTGCCAGAGATAGAAATGCTCGGTCACAGGCCGGGTGAGCACGGAGTACGGCAGGAGACCGGGGACAAGGGAGTGACTGCTTTTCTCTGGGGGCGCACTGGGGAGCGGGGCCCCGAGTTCTCAGCTCCCCCGGGTGGAGATTGGGAGGCCACCATTTTTGCCCTGGTCCTCCAAGACTGTACGGAGAGCTTGCAGGGAACAAAAGCTCCTGAAAGCAAACCCGAGCAGCTTGCTTAGCCCGGACCGACAAGGGCGGGGCAATTCAGCCTCCGGCAAAGACATTTGGAAACCACAGCAACAGGCCCCTCCCCCAGAAGATCAGCACGAACAGCCAGCAAGCCAAGACCAAGTTTACCGATCAAGGAAACGGGAGAACTCCAGCGCTAGGGGAATACTGCACATAGAATTCATGGCTTTTTTTAACATGATTCATTAGTTCATCAAAGTTAATTTTTGTTAACTGTTTTTTTTCTTTTTCCCTTTTTCAACCAACATCTTATCAATCTCTTTTTTAAAAAAAAAATTTATTTTTCATTTTTAGAGTCATATTATATCCCTTCATAGTAGTTACCCTTATTTTTGGCATATATATATAAGTTGTTCTCTCTTTAAAATTTTGAGATACAGTTTCTTCTAACAGATCAAAATATACCCCAAATCACTAGTGTATGGTTCTGTTCTACTCTCCTGCCTGATCACATTCTCTCCCTTTTTTTTTTTTAAATCTTCCTTTTTACAAACAACTTCTTATCTTATCAAGTCCTTTTATAAAATCTTTTATAATTTTCATCCTTACAGTCATCTTCTATCCCTTCATTGTATCAACCCTTATTTTGTACATATATGTCTTTCTTCCTTTAAAATTTTAGGAGGCACTTTTTTCTAACAGACCAAAATATGCCCAAAATCTAGTGTGTGGCACTGATCTATGCACTAGCCTGATCATATTTGATCACATTCTGCTATTTTTGTATTGTTATGTTTTTGTTTTTATCTTTTTTTCTTTCTTTTTTTTTTCTCTTTCTTTTTTCTTTCTTTCCCTTTCTTTGCCCCTGGTTTCAGGTCTTTTCTGATTTGTATACAGTATATTTGCTGGGGACGTTGTAAACCTGTTAGCATTTTGTTCTCTAATTCATCTATTCTCCTCTGGACAAAATGACAAGACAAAAAAAATCACCTCAGCAAAAAGAACAAGAGGTAGTACCGTCAGCCAGGGACCTACTCAATACGGACATTAGTACGATGTCGGACCTAGAGTTCAGAATCATGACTTTAAAGATACTAGCTGGGCTTGAAAAAAGCGTGGAAGTTATTAGAGAAACCCCTTCTGGACAAATAAAAGAACTAAAATCTAACCAAGTCGAAATAAAAAAGGCTATTGATGAGGTGCAATCAAAAATGGGGGCACTAACTGCTAGGATAAATGAGGCAGAAGAGAGAATCAGTGATATAGAAGAACAAATGGTGGAAAATAAAGAGGCTGAGAAAAAGCGAGAGAAACAACTACAGGATCACGGGGGCAGAATTCGAGAGATAAGTGATACGATAAGACGAAACAACGTTAGAATAATTGGGATCCCAGAAGAAGAAGAAAGGGAGAGAGGGGCAGAAGGTATATTGGAGCAAATAATAGCAGAGAACTTCCCTAATGTGAGGAAGGAAACAGGCATCAAAATCCAGGAGGCACAGAGAACCCCTCTCAAAATCAATAATAATCGGTCAACACCCCGACATCTAATAGTAAAACTTACGAGTCTCAGAGACAAAGAGAAAATCCTGAAAGCAGCTCGGGAGAAGAGATATGTAACCTACAATGGTAAAAATATTAGATTGGCAACAGACCTATCCACAGAGACCTGGCAGGCCAGAAAGGACTGGCAAGATATCTTCAGAGCACTAAATGAGAAAAATATGCAGCCAAGAATACTATATCCAGCTAGGCTGTCATTGAAAATAGAAGGAGAGGTCAAAAGCTTCCAGAACAAACAAAAACTAAAGGAATTTGCAAACATGAAACCAGCCCTCCAAGAAATATTGAAAGGGGTCCTCTAAGCAAAGAGAGAGCCTAAAAACAGCAAAGATCAGAAAGGAACACAGACAACATACAGTAACAGTCACCTTACGGGCAATACAATGGCACTAAATTCATACCTTTCAATAGTTACCCTGAATGTAAATGGGCTCAATGCCCCAATCAAAAGACACAGGCTATCAGATTGGATTAATAAACAAGACCCATCCATATGCTGTCTGCAAGAGACTCATTTTAGACGCAAAGACACCGCCAGATTGAAAGTGAGGGGGTGGAAAAATATTTACCATGCTAATGGACACTAAAAGAAAGCTGGGGTGGAAATCCTTATATCAGACAAATTAGATTTTAAAACAAAGACTGTAATAAGAGATGAGGAAGGACACTCTATCCTACTTAAAGGGTCTATCCGACAAGAAGATCTAACAACTGTAAATATCTATACCCCGAACATGGGAGCAGCCAATTATATGAGGCAATTAATAACAAGGGCAAAGAAACACATTGACAACAATACAATAATAGTGGGGGAATTTAACACCCCCCCTCACTGAAATGGACAGATCATCTAAGCAAAAGACCAACAAGGAAATAAAGACTTTAAATGACACACTGGACCAAATGGACTTCACAGACATATTCAGAACATTCCATCCCAAAGCAACGGAATACACATTCTTCTCTAGTGCCCATGGAACATTCTCCAGAATTGATCACATCCTAGGTCACAAATCAGGTCTCAACCGGTACCAAAAGTTTGGGATCATTCCCTGCATATTTTCAGACCACAATGCTTTGAAACTAGAACTCAATCACAAGAGGAAAGTCGTAAAGAACTCAAATATATGGAGGGTAAATAGCGTCCTACTAAAGAATGAATGGGTCAACCAGGAAATTAAAGAGGAATTAAAAAAATTCATGGAAACCAATGAAAATGAAAACACAACTGTCCAAAATCTTTGGGATACAGCAAAGGCAGTCCTGAGAGGAAAGTATATAGCAATACAAGCCTTTCTCAAGAAACAAGAAAGGTCTCAAATACACAACCTAACCCTATACCTAAAGGAGCTGGAGAAAGAACAGCAAAGAAAGCCTAAACCCAGCAGGAGAAGAGAAATCATAAAGATCAGAGCAGAAATCAATGAACTAGAAACCAAAAGAACAGTAGAACAGATCAACGAAACTAGGAGCTGGTTCTTTGAAAGAATTAACAAGATTGATAAACCCCTGGCCAGACTGATCAAAAAGAAAAGAGAAATGACCCAAATCAACAAAATCATGAATGAAAGAGGAGAGATCACAACCAACACCAAAGAAATACAAACAATTATAAGAACATATTATGAGCAACTCTATGCCAGTAAATTACATAACATGGAAGAAATGGGTGCAATCCTAGAGATGTATCAACTACCAAAACTGAACCAGGAAGAAATAGAAAACCTGAACAGACCTATAACCACAAAGGAAATTGAAGTAGTCATCAGAAATCTCCCAAGAAACAAAAGCCCAGGGCCAGATGGCTTCCCAGGGGAATTCTATCAGACATTTCAAGAAGAATTCATACCTATTCTCCTGAAACTGTTCCAAAAAATAGAAATGGAAGGAAAACTTCCAAACTCATTTTATGAGGCCACCATTACCTTGATTCCAAAACCAGACAAAGATCCCATCAAAAAGGAGAATTACAGACCAATATCCTTGATGAACATGGATGCAAAAATTCTCACCAAAATCCTAGCCAATAGGATCCAACAGTACATTAAAAGGATTATTCACCACGACCAAGTGGGATTTATCCCTGGGCTGCAAGGCTGGTTCAACATCCGCAAATCAATCAACGTGATACAATACATTAACAATAGAAAGAACAAGAATGATATGATCCTCTCAATAGATGCAGAAAAAGCATTCGACAAAGTACAGCATCCTTTCTTGATCAAAACTCTTCAGAGTATAGGGATAGAGGGTACATACCTCAATATCATAAAAGCCATCTATGAAAAACCTACAGCGAATATCATTCTCAATGGGGAAAAGCTGAGAGCTTTTCCCCTAAGGTCAGAAACGCGGCAGGGATGTCCACTCTCACCACTGCTATTCAACATAGTATTAGAAGTCCTAGCCACAGCAATCAGACAACAAAAAGAAATCAAAGGCATCCAAATCGGCAAAGAGGAAGTCAAACTCTCACTCTTTGCAGATGATATGATACTCTATGTGGAAAACCCAAAAGACTCCACCCCAAAACTGCTAGAACTCATTCAGGAATTCAGTCAAGTAGCAGGCTATAAAATCAGTGCACAGAAATCAGTGGCATTCCTATACACAAACAACAAGACAGAAGAGAGACCAATCAAGGAATCGATCCCATTCACAATTGCACCCAAAACCATAAGATACCTAGGAATAAATTTAACCAAAGAGGCAAAGGATCTGTACTCAGAAAACTATAAAATACTCAGGAAAGAAATTGAAGAAGACACAAAGAAATGGAAAAACTCATGCTCATGGATTGGGAGAACCAACATTGTGAAGATGTCAATGCTACCTAGAGCAATCTACACATTCAGTGCAATCCCCATCAAAATACCATCCACTTTTTTCAAAGAAATGGAACAAATAATCCTAAAATTTGTATGGAACCAGAAGAGACCCCGAATAGCCAGAGGAATATTGAAAAAGAAAAGCAAAGCTGGCGGCATCACAATTCCGGACTTCCGGCTCTATTACAAAGCTGTCATCATCAAGACAGTATGATACTGGCACAAAAACAGACACATAGATCAATGGAACAGAATAGAGAGCCCAGAAATGGACCCTCAACTCTATGGTCAACTTATCTTTGACAAAGCAGGAAAGAATGTCAAATGGCAAAAAGACAGTCTCTTCAACAAATGGTGTTGGGAAAATTGGACAGCCACATGCAGGAGAATGAAACTGGACCATTTCCTTATACCACACACAAAAATAGACTCCAAATGTTTGAAAGACCTAAACGTGAGACAGGAGTCCATCAAAATCCTAAAGGAGAACACAGGTACCAACCTCTTCGACCTCAGCCGCAGCAACTTCTTCCTAGAAACCTCACCAAAGGCACGGGAAGCCAGGGCAAAAATGAACTATTGGGATTTCATCAAGATAAAAAGCTTTTGCACAGCAAAGGAAACAGTCCACAAAACCAAAAGACAACCAACAGAATGGGAGAAAATATTTGCAAATGACATATCAGATAAAGGGTTAGTATCCAAAATCTATAAAGAACTTATCAAACTCAACACCCAAAGAACAAATAATCCAATTAAGAAATGGGCAGAAGACATGAACAGACATTTTTCCAAAGAAGACATCCAAATGGCCAACAGGCACATGAAAAAGTGCTCAACATCGCTCGGCATCAGGGAAATCCAAATCAAAACCTCGATGAGATACCACCTCACACCCGTCAGAATGGTTAAAATTAACAACGCAGGGAACGACAGATGTTGGCGGGGATGTGGAGAAAGGGGAACCCTCCTACACTGTTGGTGGGAATGCAAGCTGGTGCAACCCCTCTGGAAAACAGTATGGAGGTTCCTCAAACAGTTGAAATTAGAGCTACCATTCGATCCAGCAACTGCACTACTGGGTATTTACCCCAAAGATACAAATGTAGGGACCCGAAGGGGTACGTGCACCCCAATGTTTATAGCAGCAATGTCCACAATAGCCAAACTGTGGAAAGAGCCAAGATGTCCATCGACAGATGAATGGATAAGAAGAGGTGGTATATATACACAATGGAATATTATGCAGCCATCAAAAGGAATGAGATCTTGCCATTTGCAACGACGTGGATGGAACTGGAGGGTGTTATGCTTAGTGAAATAAGTCAATCAGAGAAAGACATGTATCATACGACTTCACTTATAAGAGGAATTCTTAATCTCAGGACAAAGTGAGGTTTGCTGGAGTGGTCGGGGGTGGGAGGGATGGGGTGGCTGGGTGATAGACATTGGGGAGGGTATGTGCTACGGTGAGCACTGTGAATTGTGTAAGATTGTTGAATCATAGATCTGTACTTCTGAAACAAATAACGCAACATATATTAAGAACAAAGAAAAAGAAGAAGATAGCAGGAGAGGAAGAATGAAGGGGAGTACGTCAGAGGGGGAGACGAACCAGGAGAGATGATGGACTCTGAAAAACAAACTGAGGTTTCTAGAGGGGAGGAGCATAGGGGGATGGGTTAGCCTGGTGATGGGTATTAAAGAGGGCACATTCTGCATGGAGCACTGGGTGTTATGAACAAACAATGAATCATGGAACATTACAGCAAAACAAATGATGTAATATATAGTGATTAACATAACAATAAAAAATTAAAAAAAAAAAACACTGACCATAAAAGCCTTTAGTGTCAACCCATTCCAGACTCCTCTCATTCTAGAGAGCTTTTTTTCCCTTTCCTTTCTGTTCTTAACTTCCCTTAATAAACTTTCACTTTACTTCATATTTTTGTGTCCATGAGATTCATTCTTTGACTCCATGAAACAAGAACCTGCAACCTTGTAACAATACTGTCAGGGCAAAGGTTCCCCTTTCTCCACATCCTTACCAACTGTTGTTTCTTGTGTTGTTGATTTTAGCCATTCTGACAGCTGTGAGGTGAGAACAGCATTTTGGTTCTGATTTGGAGCAAATAGGCCTTATTAACAGAGTGATATTCTACAATTTATATTCTGCTATCAAGAATAAGAAAGAAATACATACTTTTTGTATAGATCTGATCCCTCTTAAGGGAAGTTCCCAGATATCTCTGATTAGGAATTCCTGTCCATTCAGCCTTTTCCCTAAGAAGGATGTATTACAGTTTTAATGAGAAATGCCTTCCTGCCTTTGAGGAATATATGATGAGTACTGACATCTTCTAGACAAAGAGCATAAGGTGCTGAAAGAGAAACCTCCATACATCCCTTTGGGTAAATACCTAGAAGTGCAATTGCTGGATCATGGGGTAGTTTTATTTTTAACTTTTTGAAGAATCTCTGTACTATTTTCCAGAGTGGCTGCATCAGTTTTCATTCCCACCAACAATGCAAGATGGTTCCCCTTTCTCTGCATCCTTGACAACACCTGTTGCTTTCTAGTTGTTAATTTTAGCCATTCTAACTGGTGTGAGGTGATATCTCATTGTGGTTTTGATGTGTATTTCCCTGATGATGAATGATGTTTGAATATCTTTTCTTGTGTCTGTGAGCCATCTGGATATTTTCTTTGGAAAATATCTATTCACGTCTTCTGCCTTTTTCATAAATGGATTATGTGTTTTTAGGTGTTGAGTTTGATAAGTTCTTTATATATTTTGGATACTAACCCTTTATCAGATATATCACAGAATATCATATATTCTGTAGTTTGCACTGCTACATATTAACTCAAAGGACACAAAAATAGTAATTCGAAGGAGTACATGCACCCTGATGATAATAGCATTTTCAACATAGTCAACTATGGAGAGAGCCCAAATGTCCATTGAATGATGAATGGATAAAGAAGATGTGGCATATACATATACAATGGAATATCACTACACCATCAAATGTATGAAATCTTGCTTTTGCAATGATGTGGATGGAGCTAAAATGTACTATGCTAAGCGAAATAAGTCAGTCCAAGAAAGCCAAATACCATGTGATTTCATTCATATATATAAGAAACATGTGGAATATAAGAAACAAAACAAGTGAACACAGTGAAGGAAAAAAGAGAGGCAAACCGGGAAACAGACTCAAGTACAGAGAACATACTGAGGATTGCTGGAGGGGAGGTTGGTGGGCGATGAGTGAAATTGATGATGGGGATTAAGGAGGGCTCTTGAGATGAGCGTCCACTGTTGAATGGAAGTGCTGAATCACTAAATTATACACCTAAAACTAATATTACACTTTATATTTACTAACTAATATTTAAATAAAAACAGAGAAAAAATCCTTACAATCCAATGATGGAGAAGGAATATATATATATATATAAATAAAAATTTTATACCATGTCAGATGGTGACAGGTGCTATGAAGGAAAAAAAGTCATTATAAAAAGGAATGGAAAAAAAAAAAGGAATGGATGAGGAGGGTGCTTTGTTTTAAAGGCGTTCAGGAAGACCTGCAAAAAAGATGACATTTTAATAGAGGCTTCAACAAAAGACTAAGCAGGAAGCAGGAGGGTATCTGGGGTAGGTGTGTGCCCAGCAGGGAAAACAGAGCAAAGGCCCTGCAAAAGGCACTTACCTCAGATATGCAAATCTCAATATGAAGTCAGTTTGGTGAGGGAATGAGCGAGAGGGAGAGAGATGAGAGGTGGTGGCAAAGAATGTTGAAGAAGGAGTTGGCTTTCGTGCCACTGATGGAACTTGGACACACGGGGAGTCTTCCTTCACATGGTGTTCTTTATATTCTATTGATTTTTTTCCAAAGTATTCTTTAAATAGAGATAGATCCCTTCCTTATTTCCGTCTGTTGCTTAACATTTTGGCATTTAAGGGTTCCATATTGGAACATATGAACTTGGGTACCTTTCCCTGAGGACTACTCATGCAGCCACACACACACGTGCACACACACAGGCACACACATAACCACAGACATACAGTGAACTCTGGCCTCCTGGCACTGTGTTATTATCATGCTTTCCTCACCCCCAGCCACAATAATGTTGAAATAAATGGTACAAGGCAAGCTGTCAACATCGGATTACCTTTTCCCTGACGAATGTATAAATAGTACTTAAATTCTAGTTTGTAAGCCCCCCACGGACATGGAAACATGGGCTCCATTTTCATCCGATCACCTTGTGTCCTGTATTTAAAGAAACATAAAAAAGCCGTTCCAAAAACACAGAGAGGAAAGAAAGGGACATGAAGGGTAAAAGTGATCTAATAAGCTCAGGGGGTCCCTGAGAGACTGATGAGCAGAAAGCTGCCCTGGTTCTGGCAGCATTCCAGCCCCAGTCCACATGCCCTTGCTGCCCAGAATAATTAACAAAGCAGGAAAAATAATGTATCTAAACAAGAAAGGAGTGGTATTTTTATGATGTCAAGACATTTTACTGATTGAATATCCCTCTAGAAAAAAGTGCAAAGGGAATAAACCTGCAAATTACCACAGAAAATACACAGTGTAGGATAATAGAAGGGGATTTTTAAAGATGAAATAATAAAAGACTTTTCTGAATGCTTTAAAGCACTGGGTTTTATATGAAAACAATGAATTGTGGATCACTACATCAAAAACTAATGATGTATTGTATGGTGACTAACATAACATAATAAAATAAAATTTAAAAAAATGCAAAACTTTTGGAATCAGAAAATCAGGTTTTGAATGTCAGATCTACCACATATATGCCGTTTGAACTTGGGAGAGACAACTAACCCATTTCAAATATGAATATCCTTACTCAAATAGTGGGGATAGAAGCATCCATCCTCCTAGGGTGGCAGACAGCGTTAGTCAGTATAAGTAAAAAGCTTATAATATAGTTCCTTCCTGTGAGTAGATGAATGATTATCACAGGTGAAGAGATTTGACTGAGTTTTTTCTTCTATCTCACAAATACCTCCATCATTTCCATGCCTCTTGGTAATGAAGTATTACAAAGTAAAGCTAGTTAGCATACCCCTTTTTGCATATGAAACACAATTTTTCATGTAAATACTCACTGTGAGAGAAGATGCTGAGAAATGTATGTCTCAAGAACTGCTGTTGCAAGGGAATAGCTACCGGAATGGGCCTGGGGCTTTCTATAAATAAAGAACATGCTCAAAACCACCACATCTTAAAAAGTTCACTGCACATGCCTCCAAGCTAATACTCTGTTTTCCTACTCCCCTAAGCTGCAAAACTCAATATGTTCTCCTTTCACTGGAACCACTTTATGTCCCCCATTTCCTTCCTCTGTCGCATCCAACTGGACTTCCATTCCCACCATGTAACATCAACAATGATGCCTGTATTGCTGGGTCCTATGGACACTTCTCTTTTGAACACACTACGTAAATTAATTATAAATGAGTCTACCTAGCCTCAGGTGACCTCAGATAAAAGTTATCAACTTCCATTCTCTCTGATCCTTTCCTGAAATACCTGTTGAGCTCTGAGACTCACCTGGGAGGGGTGTATTAGATGAAAGTCTCTGTGTGGAGGCCTGAATTTATCCCTAGATAGTTGATGATGGAGACTGAAGCTCTGTTCCCAGACAGGAGAGCAAGAAGGAGTGAAACATGGGTCCCCCAGCCAGATTTTGGAACACAAAACCATAATAACCATGTTCTGGCCAATTCAAGATTTGACATGCTGAAGTTCTGCTGAAGTTCTCTGGTAGAGGAGATATTTAAAGCTCTGTATATTGGGCGCCTGGGTGGCTCAGTCGTTAAGCGTCTGCCTTCGGCTCAGGTCATGATCCCAGGGTCCTGGGATCGAGTCCCACATCGGGCTCCCTGCTCAGCGGGAAGCCTGCTTCTCCCTCTTCCACTCCACCTGCTTGTGTTCCTGCTCTCGCTGTCTCTCTCTGTCAAATAAATAAAATCTTTAAAAAAAAAAAGTTCTGTATATCTGCTCATTAAGCACTTTTCCCATTATTACTCCTACCTTGGCACGCTCCGTTCCCAGTAGGCCACTGGTCTGGACAGAAAGGAAATTTTTCCTGCTGAGACTCTGTTCCTGGGAGACCAGATTAGAAGTCAGGTGAATCCAGTTTTGTATTCCTCGTTCTCATGAACTTGCCTGTCTTCCAGAGGTCAAACCTCTTTGTGCTTTCCCTTAACCTTGAGATGATAATTTATTTAGTTGAGGGTTAACTTTACCATTTATACTTTTGAGGTGATGTTTACCATTTACAGTTTTGGGGTGATGTTAATAAATAAGCCATGTGATCCTCTTCATGTGTGGTTTGGAAAGGAATGTCTAAGTACTCAGCCTGGAGTCTGAAATAAATTCTGTGTTTGATTCTTCAAAGTGAGGGCTCCTGAGTTGACATCAAATATACCTCTCAAAAAGACTTTTAGTAGGCAGAATAATGTCCCCAAAATATCTCCACATCTTAATCTATAGAATCTTTGGTTATGTCTTGTGTCATGGCAAGGGAGAATTAAGGTTGCAAATAGTATTAACATTGCTAGTCATTTGACCCTAGGAAAAAGTTATTCTGGTTATCCAGCTGGGCTAAATAGATCACAAGGGTCCTCCAATTGTAGAAGAGGGAGGCAGAAGGCTTGGAGTCAGAGAGAGATTTTGAGATACTATTTTGCTGGCTTTGAAGATAAAGGGAGGGTACATGAGCCAGAGAGTATAGGTGGCTCTAAAGCAGGAATAGGCAAGTAAACCTATTCTCCCCAGACCTCCAGAATGAACTCTTCTATGCAGACCATAGTCTGCATAGAAGTGAATTTAGCCCAGGGAGACCTATTTCAGACTTCTGATTTCCAGAACTATCAGAAAACAAATTGATTTCTTTTAAGACAGCAGTATGGTAATTTGTTGCAACCACAATAAAAATCAAATCCAGACGTTTAGCCAATAATACTTTGTTCAAGAGAAATTAATTTAGCCTTGGATCTTATTCATTTATATTCTCTTGGATAAGGATATTCAGTATTGAAATCCTATTGAAGTAGAAAAAGAAACCGAGGAAGCCACAGAGAAATGGAACATTCCATGTTCATGGATTTGAAGAATAAACATCATTAAAATGTCTAGGCTGCCCAGAACAATTTACACTTTCAATGCAATCCCTATCTGAATAACATTGACATTTTTCACAGAGCTGGAACAAACAATCCTAAAATTTGGAATCAGAAAAATGGAATCAGAATCAGAAAAAACCCTGAATCACCAGGGGAATGTTGAAAAAGAAAACTAAAGCTGGGGGCCTCACAATGCCTGACTTCAAGCTATATTACAAAGCCGTAGTCATCAAGTCTGCATGGTTTTGGCACAAAACAGGCATATAGATCAATGGAACAGAATAGAGAGCCCAGAAATGGATGCTCAACTCTATCGTCAATTAATCTCGACAAGCAGGAAAGAACATCCAATGGAAAAAAAGACAGTCTCTTCAATAAATGGTGCTGGGAAAACTGGACAACCCCATGCAGAAGAATGAAGCTAACCATTCTCTTACCCAATACACAAAGATAAACTCAGAATGGATGAAAGACCTCAATATGAGACCGGAATCCATCAAAATCCTGGAGGAGAATATAGGCAGTAACCTCTGACATTGGCCACAGCAACTTCTTTCAGGACCCATCTCTAAATACAAGGGAAAGAAAAGCAAAAATGAACTTTTGGGACTTCATCAAGTTAAAAAGCTTCTGCAAGGCAAAGGAAACAGTCAACAAAGCTAAGAGTCAATCCACGGAATGGAGAAGATATTTTCAAATGACATAATAGATAAAGGGCTGACATCCAGGATCTATAAAGAACTTCTCAAACTCAACACCCAAAAAACAAGTAATCTAGTCAAGAAATGGCAGAAGACATGAACGGACACTTCTCCAAAGAAGACATACAAATGGCTAACAGACACATGAAAAATGTTCAACATCACTAGCTATCAGCGAAATACAAATTAAAACCCCATTGAGATACCACCTTACACCAGTTAGAATGGCAGAAATTAACAAGACAGGAAACAACAAATGTTGGCAAGGTTATGGAGAAAGGGGAACCCTCTTACACTGTTGGTGGGAATGCAAGCTGGTACAGTCACTCTGAAAAACAGTATGGAGTTTACTCAAGATGTTAAAATTGGAGCTACCCTATGACCCAGCAATTGCACTACTAAGTATTTACCCCAAAGATACAGATGTAGTAAAAAGAAGGGGCACATTCATCCCAATGTTCATAGCAGCAATGTCCACAATAGCCAACCTGTGGAAGGGGCTGAGATGCCCTTCAACAGACGAATGGATAAAGAAGATGTGGTCCATATATACAATGGAATATTACTCAGCCATCAGAAAGGATGAATACCCACCACTTGCATCAACATGGATGGAACTGGAGGGTATTATCCTAAGTGAAATAAGTCAAGCAGAGAAAGACAACTATCCTATGGTTTTGCTCATATGTGTAACATAAGGAATAGTGTGGAGGACCACAGGGGATGGGAGGGAAAACTGAATTGTAAGAAATCAGAGAGGGAGAAAAACCATTAGAGTCTCTGGACTATGATAAACAAACTGAAGTTTACAGAAGGGATGGAGGAGGGGGGATGGGGTAACCAGGTGATGGGCATTAAGGAGGGCACGGGTTGGGATGAGCACTGGATGTTATAGGCAACTAATGAATCGTTGAACACTATAACAAAAACTTATGATGTACTGTACGTTGGGTAACTGAATATAGTAAAAAAAAAAAAGATGATTTTAGTGCCATTTTATTGCTTGTGTCCCTGTTTCTGTAGATTGCTTCTGTCACTTTCTGATCTATGTGACTCTTTAGGTCTCTCTTTGCTTACAGTATCCCCCTTAATATTTCTTGCAGGGGTGGCTTGGTGGTTAACATATTCTTTTACTTTCTGTCTGTCCTGGAAACTCTTCATATCTAGTTCTATTCTGAATGACAGCCTTGCTGGATAAAGTATTCTTGGCTGCATGTTTTTCTCATTTAGTACCCTGAATATATTTTGCCAGCCTTTTCTGGCTTGCCAGGTTTCTGTGGACAGGTCTGATGTTAATCTGATATTCCCCTCTCTGTAGGTAAGGAACCCCTGTCTTTTTTTTTTTTTTAAGATTTTATTTATTTATTTGACAGTGAGAGAGACAGCGAGAGAGGGAAAACAAACAGGGGTAGTGCGAGAGGGAGAAGCAGGCTTCCCACTGAGCAGGGAGCCTGATTCGGGGCTTGATTCCAGGATTCTGGGATCATGACCCGAGCTGAAGGCAGATGTTTAATGACTGAGCCACTCAGGCACCCCAAGAAAACCCCTGTCTTGAACTGCTCTCAGGATTCTCACTTTTTCTCTAAAACTTGCAAGCTTCACTTATATGTTGGGGCATTGATTTGATTTTATTGATTTTGGGAGGTGTCCTCTCTGCCTCTTGGACATGAATGCTTGTTTCCTTCCCCAGATTAGGGAAGTTCTCGGTCATGATTTGCTCAAATATACCTTTTAGCCTTCTCTCTCTTTCCACCCACTCTTGGATCCCAATGATTCTGACACTGGTTCTTTTCAATGCATCATTAAATTCTCCAAGCCTGTCATCTTGGGCTAGTAGTTTTTTTTCTCTCTCTTTTCCTTAGCTTCCTTCTTTTCCATCATCCTGTCCTCTAGATCAGTTACTCTCTCTTCTGCCTCATTGACTCTAGCTGTTAGAGCATCCAATTTAGACTGTATATCAGTTATAGCATTTTTAATTTCAGCCTGATTAGATCTCATTTCTGCACTTAGAGATTCTCTACTGTCCTATACACTTTTTTCAAGCCCAGCTATTAACTTTATAACTGCTATCCTGAATTTCATCTCTAACATCTTACTTATATCCATATCGATTAGATTTGTGGCAGAGACTTCCTCCTTCTAGTCATTTTGCCCAGAGAAGAATGGGTGAGTGGAATCCAAAATATCAACCATGTCCCAAACAAAATACACACTAGAGAAATCCGAAGTTGTCAGAAACCAAAACAAGACAGCAAACAAAATCAAAGTAAAACAGAATGAAAAAGAAAAAGAGAATGAAAAAAAAAGAAGAAGATAAAAGGGGATGGGGGCTATAATCTCATAAGGTGGACAAAGCAGGGTGATCCACTTGTTCCTGAGTGTATTTTGGTCTGTATGTTAGAAGACACTACCTCCTAAAATTTCAAAGAAATAAAAACCTATATATATAAGTTATATATAAAAGTTCTGTATATATATAAAATTGAATAGAGTGAAAAAAGCCAAAAATGAAGCATATATCTATAAAATGTAGATGTAACAAATAAAAGTTAAAAAGCGACTTAAAAACATGGAATTGGTAAAATAAGGAACTAGTTGAAATGAGAAACAAGAAAAAAAGGAAATGGAAAATTTTGGACTGAAGATCAACAAAATCATGAGAAAAAACCTCCAGCTCTATATACTATTCCCCTGGCCCTGGAGTTTTACAGTCTTGTGGGATCCATAAAGTAGTTTGCATATGATCTTCCAGTTTGTCTTCTGGGGAGGGGCCTGCTGTGCTGGTTCTCAGGTGTCTTTTCCCGGTAAGAGTTGCACAGCCTATTGCCAGGAGGCTGGACTCAGTGTAAGCTGGTCCTCTGTGTGATTTTTTTCCTCTGAAGCCTTTCCGCTGCTCTTTAGAGGATCAGAATAAAAATGGCTGTGGCCCAATATCTGGCCCCACATCTGAAAGATCCCAATTCCCCCCTCTTCAGTAAACCCTCTGGGACAAACAGTCCTCATTTTTGTGTGTGCCAAACTCAGCAGACTCCTGCGGGTGTGTGCCCACAGCAATCCTCCGGGGAAGGAGTTGAGGGACCCACGTCACAGCCGTTTGTATCCAGTGGGGCTGAGAGTGGTCACCGGCCGGCTCTTGTGTGTGTGTGTGTGTGTGTGTGTGTGTGTGTGTGTGTGTACACTAATTCCTCATTCCGCCATTCTGGGGGATGGCTGAGTTTCGCCCTACTGTCCTTTCTGGGGCCGCTGCCCTGAGAGCTGTTGCCTGGTCATGGGCGCACCTGTTTTGCCCCTCCTGGGAGATGGCAGATAGTCAGCACATCCTAGTGCTTATCAACATACTCAGGGGAGAGCTGTCACCCGACCAGCCAGGTTTGCGGTTTATGGTGACCCGAGCTGAAAGTCCGTTCCTGGGCTTGCTGCCTGCAACAAGTTTCCCTGCTCCACTGCTTGGGCACTCTACTGGCTCAGGCACCCCAGCTCCTTCTGTGACTCCTGGGATCCTGAGACTACACTGACCCACCTTAGAATTCTGCCCTTTTCATCTCCTGAGCCCCTTTCAGAAAGCGATGTCTCTCACTGGAGCAGGTTTCTAACGGTTCTCATCTTGCCCTCCTGGGCTATATCACTTTCCACCAGCCAGCTTATGGAGGCTCCCTCCCTCTCCCCTGTCTCTCTTCCGATATCTCCCCACAGATTCATGTCTCCACACCTCCTACCTTGCAAAAAGCAGTTGCTTTTCTTCTTGTAGAGCTCCAGATATGTTTTCTTATATCTCAGGCTGAATTCATGGATGTTCAGAATGGTCTGATAGATATCCTGCTAAATTCAAGGGACCAGATGAAACGAGGTCCCCTACTCTTCCACCATCTTACCTGTCTTGAAGTGGATTCTTGCTCTTCACTCCTTCTCAGTTCTTCTTGCTTCTCTTCTCAGAGCATCATTTCAGGGCCCCTCTCCTCCTGCAGCAGGAAAAGACACTCCCATATGTCTGCTTACCTCTCGGGTCCTGCTTTATTCCAATGTTCACCATTCCTCTTATCTGTGAAGCACTGACTGACTGAGGCAGCCCTGCAGAGTGAGAAGAGCCTTGACTTGGAGTCATAAAATGTGCAGGATTTCTAACCCTAACTTTAAAAACAAAACATGCCCAAATATAACATCAGCATAATATGTGGTGCTTATTTACTTTTAAAAATGATATTTAAAGAAATTCTACTCAAAGAAAGAAGAGAGAAGGCATAATGTCTGACTTTCCAATGACAAAGAACAGCGTGTCACAAAGGGGCGCCTGAGTGGCTCAGATGGTTAAGCGTCTGCCTTCCGCTCGGGTCATGATCCCAGGGTCCTGGGATTGAGCCCCCCATCGGACTCCCTGCTCAGTGGGGAGACTGCTTCTCCCTCTGCCTCTCTCTCTCTCTCTCTCTCTGACTTTCATGAATAAATAAATAAAACATTAAAAAAAACAGCGTGTCACAAATGACCATGCAAAATAATATAATACAATCTGGGTCACAGAAGCAATGGAAATCATTATGAAATTTACAAATATTTGCTTTGAAAAACTGAATACAGGATTCATACACAGTGTCTGGAATAGTTAAGACTAATGTACAAATATTATTCCTTCTACACAGATGGTAGAAAACAGCCCTGATTATTGAGCTCCTATTTTGCCTACATATTATGTAAGGAAGTTTGAGGGATGGTATAGAGGAAAATGAAAGTGAGGAGATGAAAAGTAAAGGACTGAAACCCACAGACGTTCTAGACCAGCACTACTCAGTCATGAATGAACAGGGAAATCCCCCATGATCTTGTCACAATGTGGATTCTGATTCAGCAAGTCTGAATGTGGCCTGGGACTCTGCATTCAGAGTAGCTCTGGGCAATGCTGCTCCTGCTGGTCCATGGACCACACTCTGAGTAGCCAGGCTAAAAGGGGCACAACCGCTTTGGAACTAGGACTACATTTCCAGATGGCAGTGGCAGCAGAGGGAAGGATGGAAGCATTTCAAATTCCCCACCCAAGGCAATTATAACAGGATAGTACTTTATTAATCCATTCACTGGAAATTAAAGGCAATCACATTTCTGTGCTGTCCATGTGATGGTCATTGGATACTGATTTTTTCCCTTTCCTGCTCCTTCTTTCATCCACATGGAATCAGGAAATCAAACACATACTTCAGAGTTTCTCCTCCTGGGACTTTGAGCGAAGCCCGAGGTTCAATTCATGCTCTTAGGGTTGTTTCTGTCCATATACTTGATCACGTTCACTGGGAACCTGCTCATCATCCTGGCCATCTGCTCAGACTCCCACCTCCACAAGCCCATGTACTTCTTCCTCACCAACCTGTCCTTTGCTGACATCTGTTTCACCTCCACCACCATCTTCAAGATGCTGTGGAACATCCAGATTCAGAGCAAAGTCATAACCTATGAAGCCTGCCTCATGCAGGTTTATTTCCTCATACTCTTTGCTGTGTCGGACATCTTTCTTCTGACCGTGATGGCCTATGACCATTTTGTGGCCACGTGTCACCCCCTGAACTACTTAGTTATCATGAACCCCCAGCTCTGTGGGCTGCTGACCTTGGAATGCTGGTGCATCAGTGTCCCGGGCTCCCTGTTGGAGATTTGATGTTTTTGAGGCTGTCCTTCTGCACAAACATGGATATCTTACCCTTTTTTTGGGATCTTCCTCAAGTCCTGAAGCTTGCCTGTTCTGACACCCTCATCGATAACATAGTGGTGTATTCTGCAACTGGGAGTATGGCCATGATTCCTTTCCATGGAATGCTTTCTTCTTACTATCAAATTGTTTCTTCCATACCCAGCATTTCCTCAGCTGTGGGCAAAACAAAGCCTTTTCCAATGTGGGTCTCACTTCTCAGTGGTCTCCTTGTTCTACGGCAAAGGCCTTGGGGTTGACCTCACTTCTGCAGGAACTTCATCCTCTAGGACGAGTCTGGTGGCCTCGGTGAAGTACACCATTGTCACCCATATGCTGAACCCCTTCATCTACAGCTTGAGGGACAGGGACATGAAGGGGGCCCTGAGCAGGCTTCTCAGGAGGGTGATGCCTTTCAGCATCAGGAACCATTACAAGACTCTCCTGAGTAGCTGGGCCCACAATATGGAGGCCCAGAGATCCTGGCTTCCTTCGTCTCACTATCTTTATTTTTTCCCAGGTGTACACATTTTAAAGCAGTTCTCTCCTTGGGTCTTCCTTGTCTTCTCTATTTTTCTTCTTCTTGTCTTTTATTTGTCTTCTCTATTTTTCTTCAGGTTATATCCTGGGTTCCCCTTTTCACTTTATAACCAGTCATTTTCTTTCATTTTTTTAAATTTTTTATTGTTATGTTAATCACCATATATTACATCATTAGTTTTTGGTGCAGTGTTCCATGATTCATTGTTTGTTCATAACACCCAGTGCTCTATGCAGAACGTGCCCTCCTCAATACCCATCACCAGGCTAACCCATCCCCCTACCCCCTCCCCTCTAGAACCCTCAGTTTGTTTTTCAGAGTCCATCATCTCTCATGGTTCGTCTCCCCCTCTGACATACTCCCCTTTTCTTCCTCTCCTGTTATCTTCTTCTTTTTCTTTTTTCTTAAAATATGTTGCGTTATTGGTTTCAGAAGTACAGATCTGTGATTCAACAGTCTTGCACAATTCACAGCGCTCACCGTAGCACATAGCCTCCCCAATGTCTATCACCCAGCCACCCCATCTCTCCCACCCCCAACCACTCCAGTAACACTCAGTTTGTTTCCTGAGATTAAGAATTCCTCATATCAGTGAGGTCATGTGATACATGTCTTTCTCTGATTGACTTATTTCACTCAGCATAATACCCTCCAGTTCCATCCACGTCGTTGCAAATGGCAAGATCTCATTCCTTTTGATGGCTGCATAATATTCCATTGTGTATATATACCACCTCTTCTTTATCCATTCATCTGTTGATGGACATCTTGGCTCTTTCCACAGTTTGGCTATTGTGGACATTGCTGCTATAAACGTTGGGGTACACGTACCCCTTCGGGTCCCTACATTTGTATCTTTGTGGTAAATACCCAGTAGTGCAATTGCTGGATTGAACGGTAGCTCTAATTTCAACTGTTTGAGGAACCTCCATACTGTTTTCCAGAGTGGTTGCACCAGCTTGCATTCCCACCAACAGTGTAGGAGGGTTCCCCTTTCTCCACATCCCCGCCAACATCTGTCGTTCCCTGACTTGTTAATTTTAGCCATTCTGACGGGAGTGAGGTGGTATCTCATCGAGGTTTTGATTTGGATTTCCCTGATGCCGAGCGATGTTGAGCACTTTTTCATGTGCCTGTTGGCCATTTGGATGTCTTCTTTGGAGAAATGTCTGTTCATGTCTTCTGCCCATTTCTTGATTGGATTATTTGTTCTTTGGGTGTTGAGTTTGATAAGTTCTTTATAGATTTTGGATACTAGCCCTTTATCTGATATGTCATTTGCAAATATTTTCTCCCATTCTGTCGGTTGTCTTTTGGTTTAGTGGACTGTTTCTTTTGCTGTGCCAAAGCTTTTTATCTTGATGAAATCCCAATAGTTCATTTTTGCCCTGGCTTCCCGTGCCTTTGGCGATGTTTGTAGGAAGAAGTTCCTGCGGCTAAGGTCGAAAAGGTTGCTACCTGTGTTCTCCTTTAGGATTTGGATGGACTCCTGTCTCACATTTAGGTCTTTCAACCATTTGGAGTCTATTTTTGTGTGTGGTGTAAGGAAATGGTCCAGTTTCATTCTTCTGCATGTGGCTGTCCAATTTTCCCAACACCATTTGTTGAAGAGACTGTCTTTTTGCCATTGGACATTCTTTCCTGCTTTGTCAAAGATGAGTTGACCATAGAGTTGAGGGTCCATTTCTGGGCTCTCGATTCTGTTCCATTGATCTATGTGTCTGTTTTTGTGCCAGTAGCATACTGTCTTGATGATGACAGCTTTTTAATAGAGCTGGAAGTCCGGAATTGTGATGCCGCCAGCTTTGCTTTTCTTTTTCAGTATTCCTCTGGCTATTCTGGGTCTCTTTTGGTTCCATACAAATTTTAGGATTATTTGTTCCATTTCTTTGAAAAAAGTGGATGGTATTTTGATGGGGATTGCATTGAATGTGTAGATTGCTCTAGGTAGCATTGACATCTTCACAATGTTGATTCTCCCAATCCATGAGCATGGAACGTTTTTCCATTTCTTTGTGTCTTCTTCAATTTCTCTCATGAGTATTTTATAGTTTTCTGAGTACAAATCCTTTGCCTCTTTGGTTAGATTTATTCCTAGGTATCTAATGTTTTGGGTGCAATTGTAAATGGGATAGACTCCTTGATTTGCCTCTCTTCTGTCTTGTTGTTGGTGTACAGGAATGCCACTGATTTCTGTGCATTGATTTTATAGCCTGCTACTTGACTGAATTCCTGTATGAGTTCTAGCAGTTTTGGGGTGGAGTCTTTTGGGTTTTCCACATAAAGTATCATATCATCTGCAAAGAGTGAGAGTTTGACTTCCTCTTTGCCGATTTGGATGCCTTTGATTTCTTTTTGTTGTCTGATCGCTGTGGCTAGGACTTCTAATATTATGTTGAATAGCAGTGGTGAGAGTGGACATCCCTGCCGCGTTCCTGACCTTAGGGAGAAAGCTCTCAGCTTTTCCCCATTGAGAATGATATTCGCTGTAGGTTTTTCATAGATGGCTTTTATGATATTGAGGTATGTACCCTCTATCCCTATACTCTGAAGAGTTTTGATCAAGAAAGGATGTTGTACTTTGTCAAATGCTTTTTCTGCAACTATTGAGAGGATCATATGTTTCTTGTTCTTTCTGTTGTTAATGTATTGTATCACGTTGATTGTTTTGCGGATGTTGAACCAGCCTTGCAGCCCAGGAATAAATCCCACTTGGTCGTGGTGAATAATCCTTTTAATGTACTGTTGGATCCTATTGGCTAGTATTTTGGTGAGAATTTTTGCATTCATATTCATCAAGGATATTGGTCTGTAATTCTCCTTTTTGATGGGGTCTTTGTCTGGTTTTGGGATCAAGGTAATGCTGGCCTCATAAAATGAATTTGGAAGTTTCCCTTCCATGTCTATTTTTTGGAACAGTTTCAGGAGAATAGGTATTAATTCTTCTTGAAATGTCTGATAGAATTCCCCTGGGAAGTCATCTGGCCCTGGGCTTTTGTTTCTTGGGAGATTTTTGATGACTGCTTCAATTTCCTTTGTGGTTATAGGTCTGTTCAGGTTTTCTATTTCTTCCTGGTTCAATTTTGGTAGTTGATACATCTCTAGGAATGCACCCATTTCTTCCAGGTTATCTAGTTTGCTGGCATAGAGTTGCTCATAATATGTTCTTATAATTGTTTGTATTTCTTTGGTGTTGGTTGTGATCTCTCCTCTTTCATTCATGATTTTGTTGATTTGGGTCATTTCTCTTTTCTTTTTGATCAGTCTGGCCAGGGGTTTATCAATCTTGTTAATTCTTTCAAAGAACCAGCTCCTAGTTTTGTTGATGTGTTCTACTGTTCTTTTGGTTTCTAGTTCATTGATTTCTGCTCTGATCTTTATGATTTCTCTTCTCCTGCTGGGTTTAGGCTTTCTTTGCTGTTCTTTCTCCAGCTCCTTTAGGTGTAGGGTTAGGTTGTGTATTTGAGACCTTTCTTGTTTCTTGAGAAAGTCTTGTATTGCTATATACTTTCCTCTCAGGACTGCCTTTGCTGTATCCCAAAGATTTTGAACAGTTGTGTTTTCATTTTCATTGGTTACCATGAATTTTTTAAATTCTTCTTTAATTTCTTGGTTGACCCATTCATTCTTTAGTAGGATGCTCTTTAGGCTCCATGTATTTGAGTTCTTTCCGACTTTCCTCTTGTGGTTGAGTTCTAGTTTCAAAGTATTGTGGTCTGAAAATATGCAGGGAATGATCCCAATCTTTTGGTCCCGGTTGAGACCTGATTTGTGACCTAGGATGTGATCAATTCTGGAGAATGTTCCATGGGCACTAGAGAAGAATGTGTATTCCGTTGCTTTGGGATGGAATGTTCTGAATATGTCTGTGAAGTCCATTTGGTCCAGTGTGTCATTTAAAGTCTTTATTTCCTTGTTGATCTTTTGCTTAGATGATCTGTCCATTTCAGTCAGGGGGGTGTTAAAGTCCCCCACTATTATTGTATTGTTGTCAATGTGTTTCTTTGCTTTTGTTATTAATTGCCTTATATAATTGGCTGCTCCCATGTTCGGGGCATAGATATTTACAATTGTTAGATCTTCTTGTTGGATAGACCCTTTAAGTAAGATATAGTGTCCTTCCTCATCTCTTATTACAGTCTTTGTTTTAAAATCTAGTGTGTCTGATAGAAGGATTGCCACCCCAGCTTTCTTTTGGTGTCCATAGCATGGTAAATGGTTTTCCACCCCCTCACTTTCAACCTGGGGGTGTCTTTGGGTCTAAAATGAGTCTCTTGCAGACAGCATATTGATGGGTCTTGTTTTTTAATCCAATCTGATAGCCTGTGTCTTTTGATTGGGGCATTTAGCCCATTTACATTCAGGGTAACTATTGAAAGGTATGCCTTTAGTGCCATTGTATTACCTGTAAGGTGACTGTTAACTGTCTGTTGTCTGTGTTCGTTTCTGCTCTTTGCTGCTTTTACGTTCTCTCTTTGCTTAGAGGACCCCTCTCAATATTTCTTGGAGGGCTGGTTTCGTGTTTGCAAATTCCTTTAGTTTTTGTTTGTTCTGGAAGCTTTTGATCTCTCCTTCTATTTTCAATGATAGCCTAGCTGGATATAGTATTCTTGGCTGCATATTTTTCTCGTTTAGTGCTCTGAAGATATCTTGCCAGTCCTTTCTGGCCTGCCAGCTCTCTGTGGATAGGTCTGTTGCCAATCTAATGTTTCTACCATTGTAGGTTACATATCTCTTCTCCCGAGCTGCTTTCAGGATTTTCTCTTTGTCTCTGAGACTCGTAAGTTTTACTATTAGATGTCGGGGTGTTGACCTATTATTATTGATTTTGAGAGGGGTTCTCTGTGCCTCCTGGATTTTAATGCCTGTTTCCTTCCACACATTAGGGAAGTTCTCTGCTATTATTTGCTCCAATATACCTTCTGCTCCCCTCTCTCTCTCTTCTTCTTCTGGGATCCCAATTATTCTAATGTTGTTTCGTCTTATCGTATCACTTATCTCTTGAATTCTGCCCTCGTGATCCTGTAGTTGTTTCTCTCTCTTTTTCTCAGCCTCTTTATTTTCCATCATTTGGTCTTCTATATTGCTGATTCTCTCTTCTGCCTCATTTATCCTAGCATTTAGTGCCCCCATTTTTGATTGCACCTCATCAATAGCCTTTTTGATTTCGATTTGGTTAGATTTTAGTTCTTTTATTTCTCCAGAAAGGGTTTCTCTAATAACTTCCACGCTTTCTTCAAGCCCAGGTAGTATCTTTAAAGTCATGATTCTGAACTCTAGGTCCGACATCGTACTAATGTCCGTATTGAGTAGGTCCCTGGCTGACGGTACTACCTCTTGTTCTTTTTGCTGAGGTGATTTCTTTCGTCTTGTCATTTTGTCCAGAGGAGAATAGATGAATGAGAGAACAAAATGCTAACAGGTTTACAACGTCCCCAGCAAATGTACTGTATACAAATCAGAAAAGACCTGAAACTGGGGGAAAAGAAAGGGAAAGAAAGAAAAAAGAAAGAGAAAAAGGAAAAAAAAAAGAAAAAAAAGTTAAAAACAAAAACAAAACAATACAAAAAAAGCAGAAGATGATCAAATATGATCAGGCTAGTGCATAGATCAGTGCCACACACTAGATTTTGGGCGTAGTTTGGTCTGTTAGAAAAAAGTGCCTCCTAAAATTTTACAGGAAGAAAGACATATATGTACAAAATAAGGGTTGATACAATGAAGGGATGGAAGATGACTGTAAAGATGAGAATTATAAAAGATTTTATAAAAGGACTTGGTAAGATAAGTTGTTTGAAAAAAGAAAGAAGATTTAAGAAAAAAAAAAAGGAAAAAGGGAGAGAATGTGATCAGGCAGGAGACTAGAACGAAACCATACACTAGTGATTTAGGGTATATTTTGATCTGTTAGAAGAAACTGTACCTCAAAATTTTAAAGAGAGAACAACTTATATATATATGCGAAAAATAAGGGTAACTACTATGAAGTGATAAAATATGACTCTAAAAATGAAAAATAAAAACTGTTTTTTTTTAAAAGGGATTGATAAGATGTTAGTTGAAAAAGGGAAAAAGAAAAATAAAAAAAAACAGTCAACAAAAATTAACTTTGATGAAATAATGAATCATGGTAAAAAAAAAAAAAAAGAAGCCATGAATCTATGTGCAGTATTCCCCTAGGGCTGGAGTTCTCCCATTCTCCTTGGTCGATCAACTTGGTCTTGGCTTGCTGGCTGTTTGTGCTGATCTTCTGGGGGAGGGGCTTGTTGCTGTGGTTTCCAAATGTCTTTGCCGGAGGCGGAATTGCCCCGCCCTTGTCGGTCCGGGCTAAGGAAGCTGCTCCGGTTTGCTCTCAGGAGCTTTTGTTCCCTGCAAGCTCTCAGTACAGCTTTGGAGGACCAGGGCAGAAATGGTGGCCTCCCAATCTCCACCTGGAGGAGCTGAGAACTCGGGGCCCCGCTCCTCAGTGTGCCCCCAGAGAAAAGTAGGCACTTCCTTGTCCCCGGTCTCCGGCCGCACTCTGTGCTCACCCGGCCTGTGATCGAGCGTTGCTATCTCTGGCACCCGACCCCGCGCGGAGTCTCCAAACCCAGCAGATCCCTGCAGTGCGTTCCCGCACCGCTCCTCCCCAGGAAGGAAGGGGTGTCTCCCCGGATCTGCTGCTTGTTGGGTCCCTGCTGGGGGAGCTGTGCCCCGACTGGGCCGCAGATCACAGTTTATGGCAACCCCGAGCTGAGAGCCCGCGACTCTGCTCCGTCTCTGCAGCCGGCTTCCCCGCTCTGATACCTGGGAGCTCTGGCGCACTCAGGCACCCCCGGTCTCTCTGTGACCCCAAGGGTCCTCAGACCACACTGTCCCGGGAGGATTCCACCCCCTGCTTAGCCACTGCAGCGACGTCCCTCCGCCAAGCCAACTTCTAAAAGGTCCGATTTTGTGCTCCGCGACTCTATCACTTGCCAGAAGCGGCCGGCGGAGGCCCCTCCCCCACCGTCTGTCTTCCCGAGTATCACCTCGATTCACTTCTCCGCATGTCCTACCTTCCAGTAAGTGGTCGCTTCTCTGTTCAGAGAGTTGTTGCTACTCTCCTGTTCGATCTCCTGTTGAGTTCGTAGGTGTTCAGAATGGTTTGATCCCTATTCAGCTGAATTCCCGAGACCAGACGAAATCTAGGTCTCCTACTCCTCCGCCATCTTGCTCCGCCAACCTATAACCAGTCATTTTCATTTGGTGTGACTACAACCTGGTATTTTTCTCAGTAATCTTCGGTAATCGTTTGGATTTCTTAAAAAAAAAAATAATAAGTCAAATCTCATGTAGTTAATATCCATACTCAGAGTCATGCAATGTGTGCCTATTTTGGAAATGTCCCGAAAACTCACTTACAGAAATGTTTTCTCAGGTCATGTGAATAAAATCAACTCAAAGATCTGACTCTCCCCCTTTTTCCTGATCTGATTCACTTTCCATACAGTCACATCAAATTTACTAAATTTCTCTGCTCATCCACAATATAGATTTCTTGAATTTTAGAACTCTCTCTTACTTATCTTTGAAACTGCAGTGCTTACTATAGTTCTCAGGATGGAGTTTATGGCCAGTGAATTTTTGTTGAGTGAAAAATAGATGTGTGGGTGGTTAAATACAGTCAGGACCAAAACATGAAATGTATTGATTTAATGAAAACTGTTGAGATAGAAAACACATTTGGTGTTTTTGTTTTGTTTTGTTTGTTTGTTTTTAGTAGGTCCCAGGAGGACCCAAGGTGGGGCTTGAACTCAGAACCCTGTGATCATCACCTGAGCTGAGATCAAGAGTCAGTCAGTTCACTGAGCTACACAGGTGCCTCAAGAAATTTGGTTATTGTTATGGATCTTGATAACAAAAAGTAATAATAGCACTCTACCAGTACTGATTAAGTGTTTATACACATTATCTAATTTAAGTTTTCCAATAATACTTATGTGATTAGTATCATTCTCCTATTGTTAGGGAGGAGGTGGAGCTTATGGTATCTAGCTGACTCACTCAGGGTCAAGGCTGTGGTGAAAAGGCTCACCCCTTCTGAGGTCTGTAGAGGGCTGCCTGGTTCAGATGCTCTCTCAGGCATCAGATTATGTTGCCTCCAGCCAAATTTTATTATAATAACAGTTTAACCCATAACACATAAACATGCATTTCTGGAAGTCAGCTCCCCAGCTAAGAAATGTTCTGTGTTTGGGGGCTGCAGGCTTACAAATAAATAAAATTCTACAGTGATATTTATTATGGTTTCCTTAATATTATAATTTCACTTCATTTGATTGTTACAAAGCTTAGCACATTTTTGCATGTATATGTTTATTCACAGGTATTCTTCCTATATTTTTCATTTGCACCTTAGATCATTTCTCATCTTAGGTATTTTTATTCTCATTGATTTAAAAGAACTTTTTACATGGTTACACTTTATATTTTGTAATATCCAATGTGTTGTAAATATTTTTCTTACATTTACACTTATTTTTAAATTTTTTTTATTGTTGGACCTGTAGATTTTCATGTGCTGGAATCCATCAATTATTGTTCTCAATTCTTTTACTTTCGTCTGGTTTATGTTCAGAGGATTAATTTAATCTTTCTTCTAGAAGTCCACTGCAGTTTTATATTTTTTCTACAGGTTCATTTTAGTCATTGTATTTTTCTACAAATTCACTCAATGCCAAAAAGTTGTTGGCATTAAGATAGAAATTTAAAAACAATGAATTGCGGATCACTACATCAAAAACTAATGATATATTGTATGGTGACTAACATAACATAATAAAATTTTTAAAAAGGTGGATTTCTACAAAGAATAAAAAAAAGATAGAAATTTAATGTTATTGTATTTCTGACTAATAGCAAATTGACCAAGCACCATTTATTTCCAAAGCCTTGCTTTCCTCATTGATTTTGATTCCACTTTTATAATATAACAGTTTTTTCTTAATAAGATTTGTGTTTTCTTATTCTCCTGTCTTGACACCAATAGGCTTAAGCCAATTTCACAATGTTTTGATAAACGCAAAGGGGTAACCTGCTTTCTTGCCTTCTCCAGCTTTTAGAGACTGCCTGCATCCCTTGTCCTATGGCCCTGCCCCTCCATCTTCAATGCCTGCAGTGGCTGGCTGAGTCTTTCTCATGTTTCATCTCTTGGACTCTTATTGCTGCCTCCTTTATCCATTCACGGACCCTTGTGATTACAATGGCTTTATCCAAATAACCCCAGATAAACTATTTTAAAGTCAGGTTATTAGCAATCCTCATTCCTTCAATAACTTTATTTCCTTTTCTCTTGTAACCTAATATTTTCACAGGTTCTGGGGATTGGGATGTGGACATTTTTGGAAGGCCATCATTCTGCCTAATATACCACATGACACAAATTTGCCCAAATGTATGTGAGCTGAAATCTCTTAGTGGAGTGTCTAGGAAAACATGTATTTTCCTAAAAAAAAAAAAATCCTCAAAATGGTGAAATAGGAGTTTTCGCTCTTCTTTTCCCCAAGGGCACTATTTTTGACAATAGCTCATGGGTGACAGTACCTTCGTGGAAGTACAGGGGTCCAATGAAGAAACTCAAGCCTAAAATTGGAGGAAAATACAGCCAGCATTGAACACACTGAAGAGAGTAAGAGGAACAATTACACTTTACCCACGTACCCTCTATCCTAAGGCAGCACATTCAGTGCTACAGGAGATCTTCTTGGCCAGGGAATTCTCCTGTGGATGAATGTGAGTGTGTGAGTGAATGCCTGTTTTCCCCACCTGTGCAGGATGCTGCCAGTGACACACACTTCATTCCCAACCCACCCAGAAAACTGTCCCAGACGCAGAGGAATCCTGGACTTAATTCCAGACCTAAAGGAGACCTTTTTTGGTGTCATAATGAGCTTAGGAAATGTGGAACTTAGATGGTCACAATAGTCCCTGTGGATGGAGCACCAGCTCTGGGCCAGGGAATTTCCTGTGTGTTCTAAAATATTACTAATTTCTCAGACTGAATCCTTAGATGGGCTTTCTCCAGTTTACCGATAAAGGAACAAAGGCTTTAAAGGTTCATTTCCTGTCATGAGGGAAAAGTGACACCTGTAAACTTGTTTGACTACCTAAGGTCAGATCTGAGGTGGGGGGGGGTTGGTTCTGGGAGAAGAAGAACACACCTGGCTCTGACACTGGACCACAGCCTTAACACACAAGGCAACATCAATGACTGGGATCTAGTTACAGATGCAGAATCTCTGGGCCACCCTAGACATGCCAAATTAGTAGCAACACTTCCCATGCTATGACAGTCAAAAATTTCTCCAGATATTTTCAAGTGTCCTCTGGAGGCAAAATCATCCCTGGTTGAGAACCCCTGGCCTATCTTGTTGCATTCAAGTCAAAGCACATCAGGTCATAATGACCCAGTTCATAATTCTGGGTCGATCATTCAACCCTTCCAAGTCACATTTCTATAAATATGCAATGAGGCTCATCATTTTATGGTCATCATAGAATGTCTTTTGCACAAAATAAATGAGGCCATCCATATAAGATTCTAAGCTTAGCCCACGGTGCCTTAAGTGATCTAAATGCATTTCTTATACACCCAACTGTTTTAAAAGTGAAGGACTAAATGTCAACTTTTAACCTGTATTAAAATCATTAACCTCCTAATTGATTTTTCAAAAGAGTTATGAACAAAAGGATTGTTGTACCCATGCTTTTATAGCAAAGGAACACACTGTTGCTTGTTGAAGAAGGAAGAGCAATTTTCTAGAACTATCAGGAGTTGTGGTCCCACCAGGAGTCAACGTTTTGGAGACCCAGGGGGCATGGTCAAGACAGCTTCCTCAGTCTTAGATTTGGAAAAAAACTTTCACTCAGGGCTGTGGAAAATTTCAGTGTTAGAGCTCTAGAAGCCAGGCAAGTTCAGGGAGGTGTGATAAGCATTGGATGCACTTGAATTCTAACCTGGTCTCTTGGGAACAAGAATCTACAGGAAAAAATTCTATTCTGTCCAGATAAGTTCCCATGGGAAGATGTGCTCAAGGGTTGGAGTAATAATGGGAAAAGTGTCTAATGAACAGGGATAGGGAACAGATATAGCAAACATAAGGAGTTGTAAATTATCTCCTCTTTTGTAGCCCCTGGGCATCTTCAACCTTGAACGTGAGGAGATACGGTTTTTGCATTTGGATTCCTACATCTGCTGGGGGACCCATGCTTCACACCTTCCTGCTGTCTTGTCTGGAAACAAAGCTTCGGTCTCCATCATCAGCCATCCAGTGGGGGATTCAGACCTCCACATGGAGACCTTCCTCTCAGAGACCCCATTCCGGTGAGTCTCAAAGCTCAGCTGGTATTTCAGGAAAGGTTCAGAGAAAATGGAAGCAGAAAGCTTTTACCTGAGGTCACCTGACAGCCTATCCAGCCAAGCCTGGAGCCAAGTGATCACTGTGTTTGTTGGAGTGGTGAACTCATTCATTTCTAGTCAATTTATTTAATATGTTAAAAAAAGAAATCAGAGAAAGGCAATTATCATATGATCTCACTGATATGAGGAATTTGAGGAAAAAGATAGAGGATCATAGGGGAAGGGAGGGAAGAATCAAACAAGACAAAACCAGAGAGGGAAACAAACCATAAGAGACTCTTAATCTCAGGAAACAAACAGGGTTGCTGCAGGGGAGCGGGTTGGGAGGGATGGGGTGGCTGGGTGATGGATATTGGGGAGGGTATGTGCTATGGTGAGCGCTGTGAATTGTGTAAGACTGATGAATCACAGACCTGTACCTCTGAAACAAATAATACAGTATGTGTTAATAAAAAAAAAAAAGAAGTATCTGTGAACTCGGCAATACAAGGATTACTGTAGATAATTAAGTGGTGGGAATAAAGTCCAGTTGGATTAGACTAAAGAAGGAATGGGAGGCATTCTCTTTAGGAAAATGTGAACACCTCAAGGAGATTTGCAGTAAGGGGGAATATGAAAATAGACTATTAGGGATGAATGCGGGTGCAGAGCAGTGGGGGCATTTACAAAATACTTTTACTGGGCTTCTAGGTGGCTCAGTCAGTAAGCTTTGGGCTCTTGGTTTTGGCTCAGGTCATGATCTCTGGTTCCAGGGATCAAATCCTGTTCCAGGTCTGTGTTCAGTGGGGGGTCTGTTTGAGATTCTTTTTTTTACCTTTCCCTCTACGCCTCCCCTTGATTGCACTCTCTCTCTCAAATAAATGAATAAATCTTTAAAAAAATAAAAATAAAAAATATTTAGGATGGGGTATATTGGACCAAATTTGTATTCATCAGAAAGATCCAGTCCAATGGAGGGAGGCACTACTTGCAACTGCTGTTCTTGAGACATACATTTCACAGAAGCCTCTCTCACATTAGGTATTCACTTAAAAAGTTTATTTAAAACATAAACAGGCTTATGCGAAAGGGCTTATTTTGCACTCAGTTCATTACCTGGAGGCAGAATATATTCTGGGTTTTACTAGCCATTTACTTTATCTATGGCAAATTATCTGTGCAAGTTCTTTGCTCTATATCCTGGGGTATGAGGATTTTTATTCTTGCTTTTGATTGTGTGTTGTTCTTGCTGAATCATTTTCTTTCTTTCTTTCTTTCTTTTTTTTGATTGCATTCTTTCAACCAAATAATTACAAATGTTGAAGCCAAATTTGCCATTTGCTGTTTAATTCTTGTATGTATGCACAGATCTATTTGGTAGCTAGTGTGAGAGATTATAAATTCTGAGTGGTCAAATCTATCAGGCAGTCATATGGCTCAAGGAGGAAAACCATGAAATGATTTGCTATGCACCCTGACTGCATATGATGCACTCTGATATTTTCTATTGTGTCTTATTTATTCTACCATGTTATATTCTTACAAAACCACAGTCTGACCCCACAAATGTTTCCAATCTCAGAATATGGAGAACATTTCTCTCCCATGTCCTCCATTCCTGTGCTAGTTGCTCCCTGCTTCTGTTCTCTCTCTCATCACTGAGCACAGAGTCTCTCATTCCTTCCCGAAAATGTATTTGCTCCTACTGTTCCCGACCAAAATATGTCTGGGGTAAAGGGTAGGAGTCTGTATAACATGCCCCATGGCACTTTCAGTCTAGCAGGGAAATATACATGGAATTAAATAAAAGTTACACAGTGATAATCCCTCCATCCAAATTATTGCAAGAGAAAGTGTCCTTTTTCTGGGGGAACATTAAAATACAAAACAAAGCAAAAACAAATTCATGAAGGAGATGACTCTTTGCAGTCTGAAAAAGGCGATGGGATTTGAAGATAGGAGGTGAATAATCCCAAATAGATCAGGGCAGCCGGTGTATGGCGGCTCAGCCTGGAGACTAGGGCTTCCGGTGAAGCTACAACTCAGGTTCAATGTTTGTGAGATCGATGTGTGTGAGGCAGTGTGAGTGGGAAGCTGGTGTGGGTCAGGGGAGGCCAGCCAAAAGCTGGAAGCTATGGAATTTGGGGTTCAGTCTCCAGTAGGGAGTCACCTGGAAAGGGTTAAGGTGAAGAGTTGGACAGTAACTTAACTGCAATATAGAAAGAGCATTCTGGGTAAATGTGAATATTGGCTAGAGGGCGCCCCCTGTGGTAGGTGTAGAGATGACAAGGGACTGAAATAAGGCTGTGGAACTGGGGACCCAAGAGGTTGGGAAGCGATGGGGACATTGAAAGAAGAGAAAGTAGCCAGATCTCATCACCAGTGATAAGCATTCATTATCAACAGGTGGGAACTAGGCTAAGGTCTTTTCATATATTCACTAAATCTGTCAACCACCTTAGCAGGAAGGACACCTTGAGACCTCCTATTTGGGGGAGGATATTAACATTTAGGACAGTTTGGTTGGCCCTCCAAATTCAAATAGCAAATATACATAGATCCAAAATTCAAAACCCAAGTTTCTGATTATAAAACTTTTGCATTTTACATCGTTTAGAAAAGTTTTTTTTTTTTTTAGCAAATAATCTTTTAAAATCCCCCACTTTTGTTGTACTGTGTGTATTTGTTTTTGTGAATTGTGGGTGTCTTCCCTTTGCTTGTTATTCCGGTGGGATGTTCAATGGGTCAGATGTCTTGATAACATAAAGACATCCCTACTTTTTCTTTTGGAGAAACTGCTTCTTGCTGCTTTATTATTTTGGGCATCAAGGCGCTGTAACTGGGGTTGGAGTGTTGCCAGAACCAAGGACGTTTGCTCCTCCTCACCATCTCTAGGGGCTACCTGAGCTTATTAGATCTTTCTCCCTATTTTTATTCCTCAAAGACTTTGGAACTGATTTTTTGTTTAACTACTGGACACAAAATGATCCTATTCAAAGGGAGACCCATGATTACATGCTCATAGGAGACTTGGCTCCTGGAATTTGGATGCCGTTTTACATTTTTTGGGGAAAGACAGTCTGATTATCAGCAGCTTGCCTTGTATCCCTGTTTGCTTTATTATTGTGACTGGAGGTGAGAATAGTGATTTTTCAACCAATAAATGAACAAATGGAAAGCGGAATGGTGAAGGGGAGTGGGAGATACAGGCTTCCAGTTAAGGAATGAATGGGTCGGGGAAATAAAAGTCACAGCCCAGGGAATAGAGTCAATATTATATAACGTTGTGTGGTGACAGTTAGAAACTCCACAGGTGGTGAGCACGGGGTAATGTTTAAACTTGCTGAATCACTGTGTTGTACACCCAAAACTAATGTAACATTGTGAGTCAACCACACTCAAATTTTTTTAAAAATTGATTTTGAAAAAAAGCAAGTCTTTTCTGAGAGCCTTTGCAGGGTTGTTCCCTCTGATGGGCACACACTTCCTCAGATAACCTTGTGTCTCCTTCTGTCTCTTCCTGAGGCCTCTGTGTAAATGTGTGCTGGTTTCACTCATGTGGAGTGTAAGAAACAGCACATAGGATCATAGGGGAAGGGAGGGAAAACTGAATGGGAAGTCATCAGAGAGGGAGAAAAACCATGGGAGACTCTTGACTTTAGGAAACAAACAGCGTTGCTGGAGGGGTGGTGGGTGGGGCGATGGGGTAATTGGTGATTGGTATCAAGGAGGGCATGTGTTGTGATGAGCACTGGGTGTTATACGCAACTGATAAATTATTGAACCTACATCTGAAACTAATAAGTTGGCTAATTGAATTTAAGTAAAAAAAGTGTGCTGGCCTACCCAAGCAACCAGTAAAAAATAACACCTCCATGCTCTCTTTCCATTTACTGGCTTTTTCTTCATAGTACAGGTCACCTTCTGATATTCTATCTGATCTTTTATCTGCTTATCTTCTCCATCACTAAACTGTGCAGACTTGTTTCCTGACACCTATATTCTTTGCCTGGAGGTTAGTCAGTACTCAAGTTTATTCCTCAAACGTGTGACAGAATTTCTCATTAAAAGTATAGAATACATGAGTACTTGGGGGAAAGGCCATGTGTGGGATGCCCATTCCTATTCAGAGCCGGGATGGGGGTTCCTGACAGGGGACAATTTCTATAGAAAACTGTCGATATTGACTTTGTGAATGTAAAATAAAAATAGAATTTCAATGATATTTGTAATGTTCATTATTGAGAAAATTCGTCATGTTATTTTTTGTTTCCTGGTAGTCGCCTCCACCATGTGGAATCAGGAAATGATTCAGGAATTTCAGAGTTTCTTCTTCTGGGATTATCAGAGAAACCGGAATTGCAGCCAGTCATATTTGGGCTTTTCTTCTCCATGTACCTGATCACTGTGTTTGGAAACCTGCTCATCATCCTGGCCGTCAGCTCAGACTCCCATCTCCACACCCCCATGTACTTCTTCCTCGCCAACCTGTCCTTTGTGGACATCTGTTTCACCTCCACCACCGTCCCCAAGATGCTGTGGAACATCCAGGCTCAGAGCAAAGTCATCACCTATGCCGGCTGCCTCACGCAGATGTACTTTTTCATACTCTTTGCTGGATTCGATGACTTTCTCCTGGCTGTAATGGCCTATGACAGGTTTGTGGCCATCTGTCACCCCCTGCACTACACGGTTATCATGAAACCTTCCTACTGCGTACTGCTCGTTCTGGTGGTCTGGGTGATGAGTGTCCTGAATTCCTTATTAGAAAGCTTAACGGTGTTGTTGCTGTCCTTTTGTACAGATGTGGAAATCTCCCACTTTTTCTGTGAAATCAATCAGGTGGTCCAACTGGCCTGTTCTGACACCTTTCTTAACGACATGGTGATGTATTTTGCAACTGTGCTGCTGGGTGGTGGTCCCCTCGCTGGGATCCTTTTCTCTTACTCTAAGATAGTTTCCTCCATATGTGGGATCTCATCAGCTCAGGGCAAGTATAAGGCATTTTCCACCTGTGCATCTCACCTCTCCGTTGTCTCCTTGTTTTATTGTACAATTCTAGGAGTGTACCTTAGCTCTGCTGCTCCCCAGACCTCCCACTCAAGTGCAGTAGCCTCAGTGATGTACACGGTGGTGACGCCCATGCTGAACCCCTTCATCTACAGCCTGAGGAACAGAGACATAAAGAGGGCTCTGAAAAGAATTGTTGGGGTTCCAGTGATGTAAGGGCCCATCGTCCTGGGGCTGAAGAAGGGTCCATGATTGCAAGGCTCACAGCCTCAGAGCCAGGAACTGCTATTTTTCGATCTGACTAGGGAAGTGGAATCTGCACCTTCTATTTATTTCCTGGAATTTCCAATTGTTTGAATTCAACTTTTCCACACATTTAAGTAACTCCCTTTTTAACCTTCTGTTCTATCTGATGTAGACAGTATTCCACTTTGTCCATTTTCATATGTTCCAATGTTTTCCCCAAATTTCAATTACAAGTGCCTGGAAATTTCTGTATCTTACATGGGAACAGTGTTAGAGTCCACATTCTAATTTCTTCAAACTTATTTCATTTCTTTTTTTTCCCCAGCAACAGCAGATGTACTACAATTTTTATTTTTTTAATTTTATTTTATTATGTTATGTTAGTCACCATACAATACATCATTAGTTTTTTTTTTTAAGATTTTATTTATTTATTTGACAGAGACACAGCGAGAGAGGGAACACAAGCAGGGGGAGTGGGAGAGGGAGAAGCAGGCCTCCCGCGGAGCAGGGAGCCCGATGCGGGGCTCGATCCCAGGACCCTGGGATCATCACCTGAGCCGAAGGCAGACACTTAATGACTGAGCCACCCAGGCGCCTCACATCATTAGTTTTTGATGTGGTGATCCACGATTCATTGTTTTCGTATAACACCCAGTGCTCCATGCAGTACGTGCCCTCCTTAATATCCATCACCGGGCTAATTTCATTTCAAATGACATACCATGCCAAGTAAATTTTCCCTAGATTTCCCAAAAGAATAATCATGAGCTGTATTCTTCATATGGAAGAAACTACCTTGGCCACTAAGCCCTTCACATAACTTTTTTGTAGAGGAAAATACAAAACCCCAGTTTTCACCTTGATTCTGTCAGTCTTTTTACATCACTACCTTCACTCCTCTTCCTGAGAATGTGGACTCTAACACTGTTCCCATTAAGTCTCAGGCTACTGACAGCGATGCTCAGACTAGGAAAGCCTGGGCACTCCCCTGCACCCCTGTGCTTCTGGACATTCCCACAGATGCTTCCCTGACCAGAGGCTCTGCTGTGGCTGTACCAGCCCTTGGGGTCTGTTTTTTTTTTTTTTTTTTAATATGAGCAATCATCTGATTTATAAAAAGATGCAACAATATTTAAAATGATACAAAATATCAATTTCAAAACATCAAAAAGTGAGTGTATTTAACTACAGTCAGCTCATAACAGAGCAAATGAGTAAGAAGAATAATTCATGCTACAGCATATTGCTAATATGAACTGGCAACAGAAAAAGTTGGTAAAGGAAGGCAGAGGAACTCTATCTTTTAAGAATTAGAACCGAGGGGCTCCATAATCATCTGGCATCCGCTCAATGTTGTACCTATGGTTAGAAATGTACATGATGGGAACTCCAGGGATCTTCCGGATTCTTCCTTTAAGGTCCCGGTCAACTGTGGCCACAATGTAACACTTGTGCTGAGTTACTCTCTGTACTAAGCAGTTATTTGCATAGGTTCCTTTGTGTGTGCATGGTAATCGTTCAAATCTTGGATCCTTGGTAATCCTTAGAGCCACTCGATACTTTTGCCCCAGTTTTTCAATTTCAGCCATTACACAGTCAGTTATACAAGGGATACACTTGGCATACAGACAGTCCATCATTGACTGTACTAAGTCAAGTTTCGCTTTAATGGAAAAGTTGATAAAGTTGGTATCAACCAGGATGTGGTAAGGTGGGCCCAGCTGTGTGTTATATTGGAAGAATAAGCAGGAAGGATGTTGGGGGACTTCTCTTTCCTTGAGCGCACTGGGATCTTTCTTTTCTTTCTTTTTAGGTTTTAATCTGTCCTTCTCTTTAAGACTCTGATCTCGGAGACTAAGCGTTCGCTTCATGGTCGCACACTTTCTGGTTTTCTTTTGCTTCCCCATGTTCACGCCGCGCACTTGTTTCTTCCGGAATCACCAACCCAGCCCTTGGGTTCTTATTGTGATTGCAAGACATGCCTCAGCAGTGCCCATCAAAGAACTCTAACAAAACCAGGTTTATACTCACAGGTCCTGGAGAGCAGTGTCAGAAAGTGCAGAGGGTCAGAGATTCAGAACAAGAGAGAGAAAGCCAGAACTGGGGGCCCTGCCTTTATTGAGGTCCATGGGCAGAGTGGCTAGGGGTTCCTAGGTTCACTCCTTATTGACCAGTTTAAAACATAAGAGTGAAATTCTGGCAGGGAAAGGGAAAGCAGGGTCACTACTGGTTCAGTATTGAGGTTACCCAGATCTTTCTGAAGAGATACTTCGTGGCTGGGGACAGCCTGACTGCTTATCTGGTAATTGTCACACACCTGACAATATGTTTATTCAACACGGTTGTCCTTGAAATGCATGCTTCAGAAATCAAAAGCTTCATGTCAGGCACTTTCTCTACAAACATGCTATTGTGCTTTAAAACTAGTCTCCTTGTTTTATTCTATTATTCACCTAGGTGTCCAGAAAGCCTATCACGGACACTGGCAAACACTGATTAGCAAACATATATTTCCCAGTGGAGTCTGCATGGAAATACAAATTTGAATAAATGGATTGACTTGATATGTTCTTAGTGTCAGAGATGATCAGAAATAGGTGGATGCATTTTTTGGGGAGTAAATACTCAGTAGTGGGATCCTTAGATCATAGAGTAGGTCTATTTTTAATTTTTAGGAATCTCCACTCTGTTTTCTGAGTGGCTGCACCAGTTTGCTTTCCTATCAATAGTACAAAAGCATTCCCCTTTCTCCACATCCTTGCCCACATCTGTTGTTTCCTGTGCTGTAGATTTTAGTCATTCTGACAGGTGTGAGGTGATATCTCATTGTGATTTTGATTTACATTTCCCTGATGATGAGTGTTGTTGAGTGTTTTTCATGTGTCTTTTGGTCATCTGGATGTCTTATATATCATTTGAAAGTATCCTCTTCCATTAAGTAGGTTGTGTTTTTGTTTTGTTGACTGTTTCTTTTGCTGTGCAGGAACTTTTTGTTTTGATGTAGCCATTTGCAACATGGATGGGTATAGAGAGTATAATGCTAAGTGAAATAAGTCAGTCAGAGAAAGGCAAATAACATATGATTTCACTCACATGTGGGATTTAAGAAACTAAACAAAGAAAAAAAGAGGCAAACAAACAAACAAACCAAAAAAACGGAGGAAAATGTATCTTCAATATGGAGAATAAAGTGGTGTTTGCCAGAGGGGAGGTGGACAAGAGGATGGGTGAAATAGGTGAAGGGGTTTAAGGGTGCACTTATCAAGGGGCTCATGAGTGGCTCAGCTGATTTGGCATCTGACTCCTGGTTCCGGCTCAAGTCATGATATCAGGGTTATGAGCTCAAGCCCTGCATCAGGCTCCTCCTAAACATGGAGTCAGCTTCAGATCCTCTCTCCCTCTGCCCCTCCCCACACTGCCCTTCTCTCAAATAAATAAATAAATAAACAAACAAACAAATACAACCTTAATAAAAAAAGAGTACACTTATCGTGAGGAACAATGAGTAATCTATAGAATTCCTGAATCACTACATTGTACACCTGAAGCTAATATAACACTGTATGCTAATTATACTGGCATTAAAAAAGTAAAAATATTTAAGAACTGTGAGGGTGCAACATTTCAAGCCACGAACTTTATTACTATCCAAAATATTTCCTTTTCATGGTGTGCATCTATTTACTGAAGCATAGATAATTGGTGTCCACAACTGAGGGGGTTTATTCTTTGAGGTGAAGAATTGCTTAGTGTCTTCTAAGTTTTATCACAGAGTTATATTCCTGTTTCTAATTGAAAATTTCCACTGCTACCTGCTAATATGACTCTATCTTGTTCCATGAAATAACTCCCTTTTCCTAGTATTTGTCTCAAATACTAAGGGGTGGCGAATGGACAATATCAGCATTAGCCATTTCATACCTCCTTCCTGCTCAGAAATCTCTTCCACCTGCATGATCAGAGGACGCTTCACAGGAGAGCTGGATGTCCTGCTGATCATGTGGTACAGGATCACCAGTTCTTCTGCACAAATGTGCATGTCCTTCAAACTCTCTCAGTTACCCAGAAGGGAGCCCACATATAGTCACTTGTTCATAAAGTCATTGGAAATAAACTTGAATAACAGAATGATCATGACTGCTCTCCTTAAGGTCAGATAAGCCATAAGTAAAAAGGAGCACAAGTTGTAATTGTCTCAGTTCTGTTCACTTGATTATTGTGTCAGTCAGTTCTTACTGTGTAACAGACTGTCCTTGTCAAATGGGATATCATAACACCTTTACAATCAAATGGAATTATGTGCTGGGACTTGTTTCTGATCTCTCCTGGGCTTCTCATGGATCTGGAGTCAGGTGTGAATCTCTACACACTTTTTCTAAGGCTAAACCATAGTGTTGTGTGTGGCTGTAGTGCTCTTCTGTCTCAGCAACTTTATGGGCTCTTATTACTACATTTCCAAATGTAGGCTAATCTTCTATTTATAAAAAATTGGTTTATCATGTGAATTACTTAAATTTCATTCCATTGTTCATACATCCGTATTAACACTTGGCTTTCTTCCCCATTAGAAGTGCTATCTCCCATCCCTCTTAAGTGAGAGTCAGCTACATGTGCTCTAGATCCTACCCATAGACATGTACCATTAGGTTTGTTCCACTGAATTAAATCATTAATGTAAAATTATACACAATAACCTGCATACACTTTGGTGAATTAAAGGACCTACACAAAAATGAAGAGTACATAGTTCAAGTTTCTATTTGTGTATGATTTATACACAATAAGCCTGTACATAAGTTTTAACTGCTTTGTTAGGTAATTACTAAAAATTTCAGCTTTCTGAGCATCACATTCCTTATTTCTGAAGGTAATGTGGGATTCTAAGCATAACTTCATATGAACATCGTGGACATCACTGTGGTTGTTAGCTTGCTGGATTAACTAATGAATACATTTATCTATGGTCCTAGAAAGAAAAGCAAACATTCAAATCAGCCATGCAGGGGAGATTGTTGAGGATTAACTAGTGGTGATGGAAGAGTGGTGATGGGTGGCAGAGAGTGGTCCCAGTAGGAGTAAGACACAAGTCCAAGAATCTTTGTGAATAAAGGGAATAGAGATATAGGGCATTAGCCAGGAGGGATAAACAGTCAAGAGAGGGCATTCCTTTTACTCTTTTAAGCCAGGGACAATTTGAGTATGCTCCCATATTGGTGAGAAAGATCCAGACCAGTGGATCATAAGACGTACATTTCACAGTCCTTTTCTTTGCTGGACATTCAAATCAATTTTTTTAAAAAAAAATTTATATGTGAAAGTGGTATATGAAAAAAGCTTTACATTGCAATTATTTCCTTACTGGCCAGGATGAATATATTTGTGAGTTTCTAAGACATTTGCTTTCTCTATTGTAAATTGTCAGGGTCACTTTTGTGCTTTGTTTGTTGGGTTTGGATTGTTTATATTCCTGTTGTTGATTGCATTTTTCAAACATAAGAATTGGAGTTTTTCCATCAACTTTGCCATTTAACCTTCAGTTCCTTTATGTATGTGTATGTATTTGAGGGTAGTAGGAAAGTTAATACATTCTTGCGCTCAAGCCTATCATTTGGTCATATTTTTCTTCCCCTTCTTGCATGTTTAAGTGTAGAAAGTTCTTCTGAATCTTTTGAATAAATAAATCACCATTTACACATATTTCCAACCTATCTTCACATTTCTTTTATTCCTTATTGTATCTTTTGGTATTTTGTGATTAGACCTATTTCTCAAAGTCATGTCACTGGCAGCCCTCATTTGAAAGGTATTCTTTGTCATTTGACTAACATTCACCTTTTCTTCCTAAACAAATATGAAGTAATATATCTCTACATGAGATGAAAGCATCACTTTAGATAATGCTGCCTACCCACTTTTTTGTTATATTCTTTTATTTCTAATTTTTGATTTTTAAACATAATCTGTAGGCCCAATGTGGGGGTCAAACTCACAAGCCCCAAATCAGGAGCTGTACTTCGACTGACTGAGGCAGCCGGGCACCCCTGTTTTCAAGTCTTTAGCACTTTAATCTTGAATAAGTGACCCAGGTTGATGTCATTACATTAATACTATTTTATACCTGTCTAGAAACTTAGTTTTAGATTGTCATTGTGTTTCAGATTGTTGTTTGAGATAGCTCCATGCCTAACCTATTCTTACTCCTATGGCTATCCTTTGTTCCATAAGCTCTTAGTTTCATTCATTCATTCATTCATTCATTCATTTATTTATTTAAAGATTTTATTTACTTTTTGACAGAGGAGAGACAGAGAGAGGGAATACAAGCAGGGGGAGTGGGAGAAGGAGAAGCAGGCTTCCTGCTGAGCAGGGAGTCCGATGCGGGGCTCCATCCCAGGACCCTGGGATCATGACCTGAGCTGAAGGCAGACGCTTAGTGACTAAGTCACCCAGGCGCCCCTTAGTTTCTTTTAAAACTTACATTTCTAGGGGTGCCTGGGTGGCTCAGTTGGTTGAGCACGTGACTCCTTATTTCAGCGCAAGTCATGATATGATGTCAGGATAGGTTAAACAAGGCAGAAGAAAGAATTAGTGATCTAGAAGACCAATTGATGGAAAAGAAGGAAAAAGATGAGGCCTGGGAAAAACAGCTTAAAATCCATGAAAACAGAATTAGAGAAATAAGTGATGCCATGAAAAGTTCCAATGTCAGAATTATTGGGATCCCTGAGGGGTGGGGTGAGAGAGAGGACTAGAAGACATATTTGAACAAACTGTAGCTGAGAACTTTCCTAATCTGGGGAATGAAACAAACATTCATGCCTAGAGGCAGACAGGACCCTTCTCAAGATGAAGGAAAACAGAAAAAGGCCCCACAGCATGTAATAGTAAAACTTGCAATCTTAGAACCAAGGAAACCACCTATTTTTTTTACCATTTCTTTAAATTTTTTATTGTGATGTTAATCACCGTTCATTACATCATTAGTTTTTGATGTAGTGTTTCATGATTCATTGTTTGTGGATAACACCCAGTGCTCCACGCAGACCGTGCCCTCTTTAATACCCATCACCGGGCTAACACATCCCCGAACCCCCCTCCCCTCTAAACCCTCAGTTTGTTTTTCAGAGTCCCATCGTCTCTCATGGTTCGTCTGCCCCTCTGATTTCCCCCCCTTCAATCTTCCCCTCCTGCTATCTTCTTCTTTTTTTTCTTAAATATATATCGAACTATTTGTTTCAGAGGTACAGGTCTGTGATTCAACATTCTTGCACAATTCACAGCGCTCACCATAGCACATACCCTCCCCAATGTCTATCACCCCGCCACACCATCCCTTCTACCCCACCCCTACTCCAGCAACACTCAGTTTCTTTCCTGAGATTAAGAATTACTCATATCAGTGAGGTCATATGATACATGTCTTTCTCTGATTGACTTATTTCACTCAGCATAACACCCTCCAGTTCCATCCACGTCGTTGCAAACAGCAAGCTCTCATTCCTTTTGATGGCTGCATAATATTCCATTGTGTATATATATACCACCTCTTCTTTATCCATTCATCTGTCGATGGACATCTTGGCTCTTTCCACGGTTTGGCTATTGTGGACATTGCTGCTATAAACATTGGGGTGCACGTACCCCTTCGGATCCCTACATTTGTATATTTGGGGTAAATACCCAGTAGTGCAATTGCTGGGTCATATGGTAGCTCTATTTTCAACTTTTTGAGGAACCTCCATACTGTTTTCCAGAGTGGTTGCACCAGCTTGCATTCCCACCAACAGTGTAGGAGGGTTCCCCTTTCTCCACATCCCCGCCAACATCTGTCATTTCCTGACATGTTAATTTTAGCCATTCTGACTGGTGGGTGGTGATATCTCATCGAGGTTTTGATTTGGATTTCCCTGATGCCGAGCGATGTTGAGCACTTTTTCATGTGTCCGTTGGCCATTTGGATGTCTTTGGAAAAATGTCTGTTCATGTCGTGTGCCCTTTTCTCGATTGGATTATTTGTTCTTTGGGTGTTGGGTTTGATAAGTTCTTTATAGATTTTGGATACTAGCCTTTATCTGATATGTAATTTGCAAATATTTTCTCCCATTCTGTGGATTGTCTTTTGGTTTTGTGGACTGTTTCTTTTGCTGTGCAAAAGCTTTTTATCTTGATGAAATGCCAATAGTGCATTTTTGCCCTTGCTTCCCTTGCCTTTGGTGATGTTTCTAGGAAGAAACTGCTGTGGCTGAGGTCGAAGAGGTTGCTACCTGTGTTCTCCTTTAGGATTTGGATGGACTCCTGTCTCACGTTTAGGTCTTTCAACCATTTGGAGTCTATTTTTGTGTGTGGTGTAAGGAAATGGTCCAGTTTCATTCTTCTGCATGTGGCTGTCCAATTTCCCAACACCACTTGTTGCAGAGACTGTCTTTTTGCCATTGGACATTCTTTCCTGCTTTGTCAAACATCAGTTGACCATAGAGTTGAGGGTCCATTTCTGGGCTCTCGATTCTGTTCCATTGATCTCTGTGTCTGTTTTTGTGCCAGTACCATACTGTCTTGATGATGACAGCTTTGTAATAGAGCTGGAAGTCCGGAATTGTGATGCCGCCAGCTTTGCTTATCTTTTTCTACATTCCTCTGGCTATTAGGGGTCTCTTCTGGTTCCATACAAATTTTGGGATTATTTGTTCCATTTCGATGAAAAAAAGTTGATGGTATTTTGATGGGGATTGCGTTGAATGTGTAGATTGCTCTAGGTAGCATTGAGATCTTCACAATGTTTGTTCTTCCAGTCCATGAGCATGGAACGTTTTTACATTTCTTTGTGTCTTCCTCAATTTCTTTCATGAGTATTTTATACTTTTGTGAGTACAGATCCTTTGCCTCTTTGGTTAGATTTATTCCTAGGTATCTCATGGTTTTGGGTGCCATTGTAAATGGGATCGACTCCTTAATTTCTCTTTCTTCTGTCTTGTTGGTGTATAGGAATGCCACTGATTTCTTTGCATTGATTTTATATCCTGCTACTTGACTGAATTCCTGTATGAGTTCTAGGAGTTCTGGGGTGCAGTCTTTTGGGTTTTCCACATACAGTATCATATCATCTACAAAGAGTGGGAGTTTGACTTCCTCTTTGCCAATTTGGATGCCTTTGATTTCTTTTTGTTGTCTGATTGCTGTGGCTAGGACTTCTAATACTATGTTGAATAGCAGTGCTGAGAGTGGACATCTCTGCCGCATTCCTGACCTTAGGGAGAAAGCTCTCAGGTTTTCCCCATTGAGAATGATAGTCTCTGTAGGTTTCTCACAGATGGCTTTTATGATATTGAGGTATGTCCCCTCTATCCCTATACTCTGAAGAGTTTTGATGAAGAAAGGATGTTGTACTTTGTCAAATTCTTTTTCTGCATCTATTGAGAGGATCATATGATTCTTGTTCTTTCTTTTGTTAATGTATTATATCACGTTGATTGATTTGCGGATGTTGAACCAGACCTTGCAGCCCAGGGATAAATCCCACTTGGTCGTGGTGAATAATCCTTTTAATGTACTGTTGGATCCTATTGGCTAGGATTTTGGTGAGAATTTTTGCATCCATGTTCATCAAGGATATTGGTCTGTAATTCTCCTTTTTGATGGGGTCTTTGTGTGGTTTTGGGATCAAGGTAATGCTGCCCTCATAAAATGAGTTTGGAAGTTTTCCTTCCATTTCTAGTTTTTGGAACAGTTTCAGGAGAATAGGTATTAATTCTTCTTTAAATGTCTGATAGAATTCCCCTGGGAAGCCATCTGGCCCTGGGCTTTTGTTTCTAGGAAGAGTTTTGATCACTGCTTCAATTTCCTTAGTGGTTATAGGTCTGTTCAGGTTTTCTATTTCTTCCTGGTTCAGTTTTGGTAGTTGATACATCTCTAGGAATGCACCCATTTCTTCCAGGTTATCTAATTTGCCGGCATACAGTTGCTCATAATATGTTCTTATAATTGTTTGTATTTCTTTGGTGTTGGTTGTGATTTCTCCTCTTTCATTCATGATTTTGTTGATTTGGGTGATTTCTCTTTTCTTTTTGATAAGTCTGGTCAGGGGTTAATCAATCTTGTTAATTCTTTCAAAGAACCAGCTCCTAGTTTCGTTGATCTGTTCTACTGTTCTTTTGGTTTCTATTTCATTGATTTCTGATCTGATCTTTATGATTTCTCTTCTCCTGCTGGGTTTAGGCTTTCTTTGCTGTTCTTTCTCCAGCTCCTTTAGGTGTAGGGTTAGGTTGTGTATTTGAGACCTTTCTTGTTTCTTGAGAAAGGTTTGTATTGCTATATACTTTCCTCTCAGGACTGCCTTTGCTGTATCCCAAAGATTTTGAACAGTTGTGTTTTCATTTTCATTGGTTTCCATGAATTTTTTTAATTCTTCTTTAATTTCCTGGTTGACCCATTCATTCTTTAGTAGGATGCTCTTTAGCCTCCATGTATTTGAGTTCTTTCCGACTTTCCTCTTGTGGTTGAGTTCTAGTTTCAAAGCATTGTGGTCTGAAAATATGCAGGGAATGATCCCAATCTTTTGGTACCGGTTGAGACCTAATTTGTGACCTAGGATGTTGTCAATTCTGGAGAATGTTCCATGGGCACTAGAGAAGAATGTGTATTCCATTGCTTTGGGATGGAATGTTCTGAATATGTCTGTGAAGTCCATTTGGTCCAGTGTGTCATTTAAAGTCTTTATTTCCTTGTTGATCTTTTGCTTAGATGATCTGTCCATTTCAGTCAGGGGGGTGTTAAAGTCCCCCACTAGTATTGTATTGTTTTCAATGTGTTTCTTTGCTTTTGTTATTAATTGCCTTATATAATGGGCTGGTCCCATGTTCGGGGCATAGATATTTACAATTGTTAGATCTTCTTGTTGGATAGACCCTTTAAAAGGATAGAGTGTCCTTCCTCATCTCTTATTACAGTCTTTGATTTAAAATCTAATTTGTCTGATAGAAGGATTTCCACCCCACCTTTCTTTTGGTGTCCATTAGCATGGTAAATGGTTTTCTACCCCCTCACTTTCAATGTGGGGGTGTCTTTGGGTCTAAAATGAGTGTCTTGCAGAGAGCATATCGATGGGTCTTGTTTTTAAATCCAATCTGATAGCCTGTGTCTTTTGATTGGGGCATTGAGCCCATTTCCATTCAGGGTAACTATTGACAGGTATGAATTTAGTGCCCTTGTATTGCCTATAAGGTGACTGTTACTGTATATTGTCTCTGTTCCTTTCTGGTCTATGTTCCTTTTAGGCTCTCTTGCAAAGAAATTATTCTTAACAGCTTAATGTAATCCTTTGGATAAGAATGTCCAAATATTTCACATCCAAAGATAGGAATGACATTGAGACATAGGAAAATGACAAAGGGAAAATCTTTTGGATATCAGAGATATCACAAATCTTAAGAAAATGAGTTACATATATTGTATAAGACACTGAAATTGAAAACAGAAATTCTAGGAAATAAAGTAAGGAAGCAAGTTCTATTTCCACAGTATACATAAAATAATCACAACTTCTGACTCTAAGTCATTTGCCCTGCAATCATGGGCACTTCAGGCCTTGGACAATTGGCCCTTTTAGAACTGCCATCCCAGAGAATCTCATCAGGGCTCTCTTTGTGTCTTTGTTTCTTAGGCTATAGATGAAGGGGTTCAGCATGGGTGTGACCACTGTGTACATCACCGAGGTTACTGCACTTGAGTGGGAGCTCTGGGGAGCAGCAGAGCTAAGGTACACTCCTAGGCTCGTACAGTAAAATAAGGAGACAATGGAGAAGTGAGATGCACAGGTGGAAAATGCTGTATACTTGCCCTGAGCTGATGAGATCCCACATATGGTGGAGGAAACTATCTTAGAGTAAGAGTAAAGGACCCCAGCTAGGGGAGCACCAGCCAGCAGCAGAGCTGCAAAATACATCACAATGGTATTAAGAAAAGTATCAGAACAGGCAAGTTGTATCATCTGATTGAGTTCACAGAAAAAGTGGGGGATTTTCACCTCTGTACAGAAGGACAGCCGCAACACCATTAAGGTTTGTAACAACGAATTCAGGATGCTCATGATCCAGGACACCAGAACCAGCAGTCCACAGAGCTGGGGGTTCATGATGACCATGTAGTGCAGGGGGTGACAGATGGCCACAAAGCGGTCATAAGCCATCACAGTCAGGAGAAAGATGTCTACTCCTGCAAAGAGTATGAAAAAATACATCTGGCTGAGGCAGCGTGCATAGTTAATGACCTTACTGTGAGTCTGGATGTTCCACAGCATCTTGGGGACGATGGTGGAGGTGAAACAGATGTCTATGAAGGATAGTTTGGAGAGGAAGAAGTACATGGGGGTGTGGAGGTGAGAGTCAGAGCTGACGGTCAGGATGATGAGAAGGTTTCCAAATACAGTGATCAGGTACATGGAAAGGAAGAGCCCAAATATGAGGGGCTGCAGTTCTGGTTCCTCTGATAGTCCTAGAAGGTGAAACTTTGAAATTCCTGTAGTGTTTCCTGGGTCCATTGTTGGAGATGACTACCAGCACAGGGGAAAATAACATGATTAATTTTCACACAAATGGGCATTGCTCACATTGTGGAAATGCTAAAATTTACATTTTCCATTTCAAGAAACAATTTCAATATTTTGTGAATGGATTTGGGCTCCTTGAGGGTATCCCCAGTTCCTGTCTGATTAGGAATTTCCTTCCCAACATCAGATGTTCCCCAACGGGTCAGATATTATAAAGTTTAAATAAGAAATCATTTCATGCATTTAAGGAATATATAGAGTGTCGACCATGTTTCAGAAATTCCTAGTCATAAAGTAGAGGGTGCTGAAAAGCAATAGTCCCTACAATTCAATGATGGTGATAGAAAAGAAGCAGATATAAAGATTAAATAATGGACAGATGCTATGAAAAAAAACAGAAGCACGTTAAAGGAGAGAGTGAATGGGGTGTTATGTTGGGTGTTCAGTCAAGACTGGATAAGAAGGTGACCTTTGAACAGAGACCTCATGGAAGAGAGGGTAGATGATGGGAGGTCTTCCTGGCAGATGGAACAGCCAGTGCAAAGGCACTGAGGAAGTGCTTCTGTCAGAAAAATCAAGGCTCAGAGGGAAGCCAGGGTGTTGAGGGGAATGGACAAGAGGGAGTGATGAGAGGTGGTGGCAGTGAATTTCCTAGAACCATGTGGCCTCATAGCTGCTTAAGTTCAAGACACAGGGAGTTCTTCATCCACAGTATGTACCTCTTGCACTTTATGATCTGGTTGTAATAGGGTCCAGTCCATTGAACATCCCTCCTCAGTATCAACTGTTGATTGAGTTAGGCCTGTGTATTATAAGTGTCACCTTGTAATAGAGGAGCCCATGTATCCCTGCGTGGAGGACTGCTCGCACTCATCAAGGTGCCCACATGCACGTGCGCACACACGCGCACACACACACACACACACACACACAGTGTCATACACACAACACAGCACACCATGTCCTCCTGGTATGTCTTACTCTATGTCCTTCTCACCCCCAACCCACCCCAACACACTATTTAGGATATGAATGCATACACATCATATTACTTTTCCCATAAGAATTCCAGAAATTCCTATTCATAGCTTTCCAGGGATAAATCATCTTGGGGCTCCATTTTGGAATGGCCACTTTCTGACCTGTGTGTAAGGAAACATAAATAATTATGTTCAATAGAGAGAGAGAGATGGAGGGAGGGAGAAATGAGATGGACATAAAGAGTAAAATGACCTAATCAGCTCATTTGTCCTGAGACACTATGAGGAAGGAAAGCTTCCTTGGTGCTGGTGGCATCCAATCCTGGTTTTACCCCATTTATAACCACCAAAAATAATAAAAGAGCAAAAATAAATTGCCCAGAGACAAAGGTAGTGACTTATTTATGGTGTAAAACACCTTACAGATTGAACACCACAAGAGAAAAATGAGTAAATAGAATATACCAACACTTCACAAAATCAGGTATTTTTATTAACAGATAGAAGCTAGGAGGGGAACTGTTTTTTCTGTGCCTATTGCATATTTATTTGACCCACTGATTTCTGTTTGGTTCATAGAGGATAAGGTGAGCCACTTCATCACTTTTCTTATGTGACATCTTTTTGTGATTATTTGTCATCATATCCTTTGGGTTTTAAGTCACTTTCTTGACAAGTCCCAGGAGCACACCTACCTCTATTGGTTCTGTTCTTTTCCAACATGCGAAGACCTCCCCAGACTCTGTAGAATCCTACACACCCCGTGGCAATCTATCCTCTCACTCTGAATACTCTTCATGTGACTTATCTGAGGACATTATCTCAGACTCACATTTATCTCACTGTGCTCTTGTCTATCACTGTGACATAAGGACCAAAGGAGCAGGGACTTCATCTGTACTGTTCGTCTTTTTCTTTATGGGTGTGGATGTATATGCACTTGTATAGAAATGAGTTCAAGCAAATGAGACATCAGGAAATCCAGAGAATGACAGAGGAGATAAAACCAGGTTAGGTCGGTCGGAGCAAGATGGCGGAGGAGTAGGAGACCTAGATTTCGTCTGGTCTCAGGAATTCAGTTGAATAGGGATCAAACCATTCTGAACACCTACGAACTCAACAGGAGATCGAAGAGGAGAGTAGCAACAACTCTCTGAACAGAGAAGCGACCACTTACTTGTAGGTAGGACGTACGGAGAAGTGAATCCAAGGCGATATTCGGGAGGATAGACGGCGGGGGAGGGGGCCTCCGTCGGCCGCTTCTGGCAAGTGCTAGAGACACGGAGCACAAAATCGGACCATTTAGAAGTTGGCTCCGCGGAGGGACGTCACTCCAGTTGCTAAGCAGGGGGTGGAATCCTCCCGGGACAGTGTGGTCTCAGGACCCTTGGGGTCACAGGAAGACGGGGGTGCCTGAGTGCGGCAGAGCTCCTAGGTTTCAGAGCGGGGAAGCTGGCTGCAGAGACGGAGCCGAGGCGGGGGCTCTCAGCTCGGGGTTGCCATAAACTGTGATCCGCGGCCCAGTCGGGCCACTGCTCCTCCAGCAGGGACCTAACAAGCCGCAGAGCCGGGGAGACTCCCCTTCCTTCCCAGGGAGGAGCGGCGCGGGAACACACCGCAGGGATCTGCTGGGTTTGGAGACTCCACACGGGGTCGGGGGCAACAGATACAAACGCTCGGTCACAGGCTGGGTGAGCACGGACTGCGCCCGGAGACCGGGGACACGGGAGTGACTGCTTTTCTCTGGGGGCGCACTGAGGAGCTGGGCTCCGAGTTCTCAGCTCCTCCGGGTGGAGATTGGGAGGCCACCATTTTTGCCCTGGTCCTCCAAGGCTGTACGGAGAGCTTGCAGGGAACAAAATCTCCTGAGATCAAACCCGATCAGCTTGCTTAGCCAGGACCGATAAGGGCGGGGCAATTCAGTCTCCGGCAAAGACATTTGGAAACCACAGCAACAGGCCCCTCCCCCAGAAGATCAGCACGAACAACCAGCAAGCCAAGACCAAGTTTACCGATCAAGGAGAACAGGAGAACTCCAGCGCTAGGGGAATAATGCGCATAGAATTCATGGCTTTTTTTTTTACCATGATTCATTAGTTCATCAAAGTTAATTTTTGTTAACTGTTTTTTTTCTTTTTCTTCTTTTTTCCTTTTTCAACCAACATCTTTTCAATCTCTTTTTTAAAAAAAACAAACATTTTTTATTTTTCATTTTTAGAGTCATATTTTATCCCTTCATAGTAGTTACACTTATTTTTGGCATATATCTATAAGTTGTTCTCTCATTAAAATTTTGAGATACAGTTTCTTCTAACAGATAAAAATATACCCTAAATCACTAGTGTATGGTTCTGTTCTAGTCTCCTGCCGGATTACATTCTATCCCTTTTTACTTTCTTTTTTTTTTTTAAATCTTCTTTCTTTTTTCAAACAACTTCTTATCAAGTCCTTTTATAAAATCTTTTATAATTTTCATCTTAACAGTCATCTTCTATCCCTTCATTTTATCAACCCTTATTTTGTACATATATGTCTTTCTTCCTTTAAAATTTTAGGAGACACTTTTTTCTAACAGACCAAAATACGCCCAAAATCTAGTGTGTGGCACTGATCTATGCACTAACCTGATCATATTTGATCACATTCTGCTTTTTTTGTATTGTTCTGTTTTTTTTATCTTTTTTTTCTTTTTTTTTCTCTTTCTTTTTTCTCTCTTCCCCTTTCTTTTCCCCTGGTTTCAGGTCTTTTCTGATTTGTATACAGTATATTTGCTGGGGACGTTGTAAACCTGTTAGCATTTTGTTCTCTCATTCATCTATTCTCCTCTGGACAAAATGACAAGACGAGAAAAATCACCTCAGCAAAAAGAACAAGAGGTAGTACTGTCAGCCAGGGACCTACTCAATACAGACATTAGTACGATGTCGGACCTAGAGTTCAGAATCATGATCTTAAAGATTCTAGCTGGGCTTTAAAAGCGTGGAAGTTATTAGAGAAACCCTTTCTGGAGAAATAAAAGAACTAAAATCAAACCAAGTCGAAATCAAAAAGGCTATTGATGAGGTGCAATCAAAAATGGGGGCACTAACTGCTAGTACAAATGAGGCAGAAGAGAGAATCAGTGATATAGAAGACCAAATGATGGAAAGTAAAGAGGCTGAGAAAAAGAGGGAGAAACAACTACAGGATCAGGAGGGCAGAATTCGAGAGATAAGTGATACAATAAGACGAAACAACATTAGAATAATTGGGATCCCAGAAGAAGAAGAAAGAGAGAGAGGGGCAGAAGGTATATTGGAGCAAATAATAGCAGAGTACTTCCCTAATGTGAGGAAGGAAACAGGCATCAAAATCCAGGAGGCACAGAGAACCCCTCTCAAAATCAATAATAATAGGTCAACACCCCGACATCTAATAGTAAAACTTACGAGTCTCAGAGAGAAAGAGAAAATCCTGAAAGAAGCTCGGGAGAAGACATATGTAACCTACAGTGGTAAAAATATTAGATTGGCAACAGACCTATCCACAGAGACCTGGCAGGCCAGAAAGGACTGGCAAGATATCTTCAGAGCACTAAATGAGAAAAATATGCAGCCAAGAATACTATATCCAGCTACGCTGTCATTGAAAATAGAAGGAGAGATAAGAAGCTTCCAGAAAAAACAAAAACTAACGGAATTTGCAAACACGAAACGAGCCCTCCAAGAAATATTGAAAGGGGTCCTCTAAGCAAAGAGAGAGCCTAAAAGCAGCAAAGATCAGAAAGGAACACAGACAACATACAGTAACAGTCACCTTACGGGCAATACAATGGCACTAAATTCATACCTTTCAATAGTTACCCTGAATGTAAATGGGCTCAATGCCCCAATCAAAAGACACAGGCTATCAGATTGGATTAAAAAACAAGACCCATCCATATGCTGTCTGCAAGACACTCATTTTAGACCCAAAGACACCCCCAGATTGAAAGTGAGGGGGTGGAAAACCATTTACCATGCTAATAGACATCAAAAGAAAGCTGGGGTGGCAATCCTTCTATCAGACAAACTAGATTTTAAAACAAAGACTGTAATAAGAGATGAGGAAGGACACTCTATCCTACTTAAAGGGTCTATCCAACAAGAAGATCTAACAATTGTGAATATCTATGCCCCGAACTTGGGAGCAGCCAATTATATAAGGCAATTAATAACAAAAGCAAAGAAACACATTGACAACAATACAATAATAGTGGGGGACTTTAACACGCCCCTGACTGAAATGGACAGATCATCTAAGCAAAAGATCAACAAGGAAATAAAGACTTTAAATGACACACTGGACCAAATGGACTTCACAGACATATTCAGAACATTCCATCCCAAAGCAACAGAATACACATTCTTCTCTAGTGCCCATGGAACATTCTCCAGAATTGATCACATCCTAGGTCACAAATCAGGTCTCAACTGGTACCAAAAAATTGGGATCATTCCCTGCATATTTTCAGACCACAATGCTTTGAAACTAGAACTCAATCACAAGAGGAAAGTCGGAAAGAACTCAAATACATGGAGGCTAAAGTGCATCCTACTAAAGAATGAATGGGTCAACCAGGAAATTAATGAAGAATTAAAAAAATTCATGGAAACCAATGAAAATGAAAACACAACTGTCCAAAATCTTTGGGATACACCAAAGGCAGTCCTGAGAGGAAAGTATATAGCAATACAAGCCTTTCTCAAGAAACAAGAAAGGTCTCAAATACACAATCTAACCCTACACCTAAAGGAGCTGGAGAAAGAACAGCAAATAAAGCCTAAACCCGGCAGGAGAAGAGAAATAATAAAGATCAGAGCAGAAATCAATGAAATAGAAACCAAAACAACAGTAGAACAGATCAACGAAACTAAGAGCTGGTTCTTTGAAAGAATTAACAAGATTGATAAACCCCTGGCCAGACATATCAAAAAGAAAAGAGAAATGACCCAAATCAACAAAATCATGAATGAAAGAGGAGAGATCACAACCAACACCAAAGAAATAGAAACAATTATAAGAACATATTATGAGCAACTCTATGCCAGCAAATTAGATAACCTGGAAGAAATGGGTGCATTCCTAGTGATGTATCAACTACCAAAACTGAACCAGGAAGAAATAGAAAACCTGAACAGACCTATAACCACTAAGGAAATTGAAGCAGTGATCAAAACTCTCCCAAGAAACAAAAGCCCAGGGCCAGATGACTTCCCAGGGGAATTCTATCAGACATTTAAAGAAGAATTCATACCTATTCTCCTGAAACTGTTCCAAAAAATAGAAACGGAAGGAAAACTTCCAAATTCATTTTATGAGGCCACCATTACCTTGATCCCAAAACCAAAGATCCCATCAAAAACGAGAATTACAGACCAATATCCTTGATGAACATGGATGTAAAAATTCTCACCAAAATACTAGCCAATAGGATCCAACAGTACATTAAAAGGATTATTCACCACGACCAAGTGGGATTTATCCCTGGGCTGCAAGGCTGCTTCAACATCCGCAAATCAATCAACGTGATACAATACATTAACAAAAGAAAGAACAAGAATGATATGATCCTCTCTATAGATGCAGAAAAAGCATTTGACAAAGTACAGCATCCTTTCTTGATCAACACTCTTCAGAGTATAGGGATAGAGGGTACATACCTCAATATCATAAAAGCCATCTATGAAAAACCTACAGCGAATATCATTCTCAATGGGGAAAAGCTGAGAGCTTTTCCCCTAAGGTCAGGAACACGGCAGGGATGTCCACTCTCACCACTGCTATTCAACATAGTATTAGAAGTCCTAGCCACAGCAATCAGACAACAAAAAGAAATCAAAAAGCATCCAAATCGGCAAAGAGGAAGTCAAACTCTCACTCTTTGCAGATGATATGATACTTTATGTGGAAAACCAAAAAGACTCCACCCCAAAACTGCTAGAACTCATACAGGAATTCAGTCAAGTAGCAGGCTATAAAATCAACGCACAGAAATCAGTGGCATTCCTATACACCAACAACAAGACAGAAGAGAGACAAATCAAGGAGTCGATCCCATTCACAATTGCACCCAAAACCATAAGATACCTAGGAATAAATTTAACCAAAGAGGCAAAGGATCTGTACTCAGAGAACTATAAAATACTCAGGAAAGAAATTGAAGAAGACACAAAGAAATGGAAAAACGTTCCATGCTCATGGATTGGGAGAACCAACATTGTGAAGATGTCAATGCTACCTAGAGCAATCTACACATTCAGTGCAATCCCCATCAAAATACCATCCACTTTTTTCAAAGACATGGTACAAATAATCCTAAAATTTGTGTGGAACCAGAAGAGACCCCGAATAACCAGAGGAATGTTGAAAAAGAAAAGCAAAGCTGGCGGCATCACAATTCCGGACTTCCAGCTCTATTACAAAGCTGTCATCATCAAGACAGTATGGTACTGGCACAAAAACAGACACATAGATCAATGGAACAGAATCGAGAGCTCAGAAATGGACCCTCAACTCTATGGTCAACTTATCTTTGACAAAGCAGGAAAGAATGTCCAGTGGAAAAAAGACAGTCTCTTCAACAAATGGTGTTGGGAAAATTGGACAGCCACATGCAGAAGAATGAACCTGGACCATTTCCTTACACCACACACAAAAATAGACTCCAAATGGTTGAAAAACCTAAACGTGAGACAGGAGTCCATCCAAATCCTAAAGGGGAACACAGGTAGCAACCTCTTCGACCTCAGCCGCAGCAACTTCTTCCTAGAAATATCACCAAAGGCACAGGAAACCAGGGCAAAAATGAACTATTGGGATTTCATCAAGATAAAAAGCTTTGGCACAGCAAAAGAAACAGTCCATAAAACCAAAAGACAACCGACAGAATGGGAGAAAATATTTGCAAATGACATATCAGATAAAGGGCTAGTATCCAAAATCTATAAAGAACTTATCCAACTCAACACCCAAAGAACAAATAATCCAATCAAGAAATGGGCAGAAGACATGAACAGACATTTTTCCAAAGAAGACATCCAAATGGCCAACAGGCACATGAAAAAGTGCTCAACATCGCTCGGCATCAGGGAAATCCAAATCAAAACCTCAATGAGATACCACCTCACACCCGTCAGAATGGCTAAAATGAACAAGTCAGGGAATGACAGATGTTGGCGGGGATGTGGAGAAAGGGGAACCCTCCTACACTGTTGGTGGGAATGCAAGCTGGTGCAACCCCTCTGGAAAACAGTATGGAGGTTCCTCAAACAGTTGAAATTAGAGCTACCATTCGATCCAGCAATTGCACTACTGGGTATTTACCCCAAAGATACAAATGTAGGGACCCGAAGGGGTACGTGCACCCCAATGTGTATAGCAGCAAAGTCCACAATATCCAAAGTGTGGAAAGAGCCAAGATGTCCATCGACAGATGAATGGCTAAGAAGATGTGGTATATATACACAATGGAACATGATGCAGCCATCAAAAGGAATGAGATCTTGCCATTTGCAACGACGTGGATGGAACTGGAGGGTGTTATGCTGAGTGAAATAAGTCAATCAGAGAAAGACATGTATCATATGACCTCACTGGTATGAGGAATTCTTAATCTCAGGAAACAAACTGAGTGTTACTGGAGTGGTTGGGGGTGGGAGGGATGGGGTGGCTGGGTGATAGACATTGGGGAGGTTATGTGCTACGGTGAGCGCTCTCAATTGTGCAAGACTGTTGAATCACAGATCTGTACTTCTGAAACAAGTAACGCAACATATTTTAAGAAAAAAGAAAAAGAAGAAGATAGCAGGAGAGGAAGAATGAAGGGGAGTAAGTCAGAAGAGGAGATGATCCATGGGAGACGATGGACTCTGAAAAACAAACTGAGGGTTCTAGAGAGGAAGAGCGTAGGGGGATGTGTTAGCCTGGTGATGGGCATTAAAGAGGGCACATTCTGCATGGAGCACTGGGTGTTATGAACAAACAATGAATCATGGAACACTACATCAAAAACTAATGATGTAATATATGGTGATTAACATAACAATAAAAAAATTTAAAAAAAAAACAGGTTAAAGAGAGCAGGTTCAGTACAACAGTGTTCCACAACATTGAAGTGAGTTTTGAGAACTAACTGAAACAGGATCTACAGGAGCAGTGGTTCCATAAAATCAACATGGATGAATAATAAAATTTCCCATGACCCTGAAATAGAAGGGTATAACATATAAAGGTATTAGAATATTCTGGCTCATAGAAGATGCTCTTTTAATATGTGTTGAATGAATCAGAAATCTGGTCTCATTATATGTTGACATTTAAGACATGACAAAGATGCATTTCAATTTAGTTGGAAAAGACTGGACTATGAAATGGAAGTTGGCACAAATAGCTTTCTGTGTGCAACGAAGTGCAGTGGATCCTTATCTCACACATCTCACAAAAAATCAGGGAAAACCTTCAGTTTAGGAGTAACCATTCCACTTTAGTTGCACATCTAGAAACCTCCATAAAAAATCTACAGCTGGGCAAACCATCATAATTAAGGCAAAAAACTCAGATGTAAGAAGATAGACATATTTAACCAAATAAATTTTAAAACTATTTTATGGTTAGCAATATCTAACTAAAAGTCAATAGAGAAACTGTGATTTACAACAATTATTTGAAATGCTGATAATTATAGATAAATAGGCATATAATATGTGGACAAATAATGATAATAAGCAAATATCCATGGTGATCAAATACATGAACCTTTGCTGGAGCTCATTAATAGTTTAAAAACTCAACAAGAAATCTCATACCCATCACCTGGAGAAAATACTCAAGGAGCTGTCACATTGAGTGGGGTTGGAATTTTTGGACACACGGCATAGAGGTACTTTGTAATTTTGCTCTCAGAATTGTGAAGTGTTATGATGTCTTGTGGACGTTCTGAAGACAGTTACAAATATTTTTTAAAAAGATGTTCTTTGGGGTGCCTGGCTGGCTTAGTTGTTAGAGCATGGGACTCTCGAGCTTGGGGCTGGAGGTTCAGGCCCCATGTTGGATGTAGAGATTACTTAAAAAAAGCAAAATGGCAAGTAGCTAAATTGGTGAAATAAACAGCAATTTCTTTCCTGAAACATCGCAAAAAAACAAAACAACAAAACAAAACAAAAAAACCCAGGAATAAAACCACTCTGATCCCACTATGCAAACACCAAGGACTCCCACAGACAATTTTCAACAGAGAAAGTGGGTGGCTAGCTAAGCCAGGACATATTCGGGCTCACAGGTCATGAGGTATTTCTAAAGGAAGCTCATTAGCATACCCTTTTTCACGTAATCCATGTGAAAAATTTCACTTGAATACTCAAGAAAGAGGAAATACTTGGATTGTATGTTTCATATACTGCTCTTGCATAGATGTACCTGGGAGAATTTTTCCATCTGGATTTTCTCCTCTGTATGGAAATATAGTCTAATAAGTCCCATCTTAAAAGAGAAAAGACATATATCCTCACTTCACTGTACATCCCTCCACAGCTAATAGTTGACTTTTCTACTCTGGTTAAGTGCAAAGATCCCTGGTCTCAGGTCCTACTTTTATGCACCCTGTTCCCTGTCTGAT